>NC_135180.1:767293-884793 GCF_041146795.1 Maylandia zebra | reverse complement strand
AATGACCTCGGACAAGAAAGCCTGTTTTTTCTGTTGTTCAATACTGAAGAAATTTTAACTTTATATGCAGAAGATTGTAGAATATTTTTAAGGTTATCTGCTATAAAAAGCCAGACCAGGAAAATCTCCTTCATGTTTTTGTCACGGCTAGACGGTCCTCACCGATCGCCTTGCCAATTTTGGTGGTGTTTGTGTGTACTGTGTCGTGTTCTCCTCTCCATCCTGTGCATGTGTTTTTCTGCTGGAACATGTTCCTCCGGAAGCCGTGGCACGGAACGGCAGCTGACCCGAGGGGAGTGTCCTGAGCTGGAATCGTCGCACCTGTGCATAATCACTTCGCCGGCTACAACTAATCTGAAGCAGACCTATTTAACAGTGCGGTCGAGTCACAACCAACGCTGGAACGTTGAACTAAACCGGGTAGCGTAGTCGCGGCTAGCATACTCAGTTTGTGAAGGAGACAACGTTTTTGTTACTGTGCGTGTGCTTTTCTCATCTGCCTCCAGGATTCAGGGATCGGAGGAGGAGCGGGCACAAGGAGATGTTTTGGATTGTCACTGCACTGTCACCGCGGGGAGAAGTCACCGTATCACTGCACTGCCCTTTCTGGTTTACAGACTCGAACTGTTGACTCACCTTTTCACTGTGAATAAATTCACTGTCACTCTGCAAGGAGTCTCACACCTGAGTCCTTTAACCCAATTCCCCATGACAGTTTTTCTGTTTTATTCTCAGTTACTTTCACACAAAGGCATCTGCTGTGATGTTCACAATTCTGATGAAGTCAGTGCTGATAAATGATCAGAATTATAATATTTCTGACTGTCTGAGGCTAAGTTGAATCGAATCAGGACTTTGAAAACCAGAATCGAATGGATTTTAGAAATCAGTGATGATACCCAGCCCTAGTGAGCAGCCTAGGCACGACAGACGTGGATGTAGCTGTAATAGGAAAAGAACTATTGCTAACTTTTCTGTTAAGGCCTGATCCTTCTGAAATTCATAGCCAGTGCTCTGACACGGTGTCATCAATCTTTGAATGCTGAAAAAGCACAGTGTATCCAGAAAAACACATTATATTATATCAATTATTAGAAAATTTGTGTGCGCCTAACTTTTGTGCCGGTACACCCATGGCAAAAAGTTATTCTGGAGCCCTGGTAATATAAAAGTATTTTACAGTTTTGTACTGTTTTTCTTGAATACCATTAAATTTACGTAAATATATTGATTTTACTTTTCAAATGTAAATTAACGTAAAATCACTGTAAATGTAATAAAACATAATTTTCTTGTTTTTTAAATATATTTGTCTGTACATGAGCATATTTAGATTGTTAAAATACATTCACAAATGTATCATAATTTCACAAATGTTTGTCTGTTATTTGAAAGCTTGAACTGTTAAATTCAAATGTCATGCTGTGGAAAACCTTCCACCTACGGGTGTTGGTCAGAGGGGAATTGTAAAGCGCTTTGAGGGTTGCAAAAAGCGCCACATGAATGCAATCCATTATTATTTAAACCAGCTGTTAAATGTATATTTCTGTACATTTAAGTATTATTATTCATATTGCTGCATTCATTAATTCAGTAATTTCATTGTTTAATCACATTAAAATGTTCCTAATTAATGTTTAAAAGCACGTGAAAATGGAAGAATCCCATTAGGGCAAAGGGTAAAAAGGGTAAAATTAGGGCAACAACCTGTATTGTCATTACTGAAAATATTTTCATGGGAAAGTTATTTTCTGTTATTTTATTTTGGCGCCCAGCTGCCGGGATATTACTGTTGTTTTAGGATTTATTTTTCAGTGTGGACGAAGGCCGTGTAGAGACTGAATGGCCCGTAGCGAAGGGCCAGACACCCCACAGTCCTCATACACTGAAACCTACGGAGGAGCGTTGAAAGCTTCCTTTGATAAGACATGGTGCGATTTCAAAATTGTGCATCAACATTTGTTGTGTGTCTCAGTTAAAGGGAAAAATGCATCAACATTTGAAATTCATTTCTTTCTAAGTGAGCAAACGTACAAAGTGAGCAGGGATCTAATAATTGTTTCCCCCACTGTAAACGTTCCATTAGAATAATGAAGCACTGTGTTTAAAAGATAATGGGGCCTGATCATTTCATACTTTGTATATGACAATGATTTTGAGTTCATTTCTGAATTGAACAGGGAGCCAGTGAAGAGAAACTAGAATATCAGTATAGTACTTACATGGCAGCGTGGATCAACTGAACACTTTTCAGGGAGCGTCTACAGTACACTGACAATAATAATTAAGTTGGTCAGCTTAGAGCAATAAATGTATGAACTCGCTTTTCAGCATCATTCTGAGATATTAGCGTTGTAGGGTCTTTGCCTCACAATATTAGGAATTGGATTTGTGTTATCTGGCTTCATGGGTAAATAAATCTGGGCATCATGATATATATATGTAGGAGATGTATGTGTGCTATGCTGTTTAATGTAAAAATGATTGGTCCCAGCAGAGAATCCTGTCAAATTCCTGAATACTTTATGTGGGTAAAGACGACTCCCAGTTTACATTTGCAAACTGGAATCTGTCAGATAGATATGATTCAAATCACTGCAGCTGGATTCTTTTAATACCAAATGTGTGTTCTTATCTCGCAGGAAAATAATGTGGCTAACGGTATCGAACGCTGCGCTGAGGATCTAGCAGGACAAGGGCAGCGATATCACCACTGTCAGCGGTGATAGGTGTAGAGCAACAAGCTTCTTCCAGGATAAATGAAAATCTTTTAAATCAGTGAGATGTCATTTCTTCTCCAGATTACAAGTAATCTGCTTTAGGGAATGTGGTTGTGCTACGACACTGTTGTTCGTCTGGAAATGAATGCCTTAAATCAAAAGTGGTTACATGTAACACTACTGAAGGGATAAACAACTTCTATTGGAGTAGAGTTCAGCTGATCCAAAATGCTGCAGCAAGAGTGCTGACAGGGACTAGAAAGAGACAGCAGATTTCTCCTGTTTTGGCTTCCTGTTAAATCCAGAATTGAATTCAAAATCCTGCTCCTCACATACAAGGTCTTAAATAATCAGGCCCCATCTTATCTTAATGACCTTGTAGTACCATATCACCCTATTAGAGCACTTCGCTCTCGCTCTGCAGGCCTACTTGTTGTTCCTAGAGTATTTAAAAGTAGAATGGGAGGCAGAGCCTTCAGTTTTCAGGCCCCTCTTCTGTGGAACCAGCTTCCAGTTTGGATTCAGGAGACAGACACTATCTCTACTTTTAAGATTAGGCTTCAAACTTTCCTTTTTGCTAAAGCATATAGTTAGGGCTGGACCAGGTGACCCTGAATCCTCCCTTAGTTATGCTGCAATAGACGTAGGCTGCCGGGGGATTCCCATGATGCACTGGGTGTTTCTTCTTCACTCACTATGTGTTAACAGACCTCTCTGCATTGAATCATACTTGTTATTAAGCTCTGTCTCTCTTCCACAGCATGTCTTTATCCTGTCTTCCTTCTCTCACCCCAACCAATCACAGCAGATGGCCCCGCCCCTCCCTGAGCCTGGTTCTGCTGGAGGTTTCTTCCTGTTAAAAGGGAGTTTTTCCTTCCCACTGTCGCCAAAGTGCTTGTTCATAGGGGGTCATATGATTGTTGGGTTTTTCTCTGTATGTACTACCTTACAATATGAAGCACCTTTAGGCGACTGCAGTTGTGATTTGGTGTAAATAAAAGTGAGTTTTATTGTGTTGGCGCATGGCATTGAAAATAACAGTGGAGGAATTCATCCTTGATCTTGGTTACAGGACTACATCTAGTGCAAAGACATTTAAAATCCCACACTGCTGCGTAGAAAAGATCATATGATCCACAAATCTGCTCACCTCCAGGGTCTAAAAGGCAAAGTGCTCAGAAAAGAATATAATGTTCCTGAGAAATGTCCTCCTTCAACACCAACCCCAGTAAGACTGTTTTCCCAGTGACTTGTCAGTTTACATCACCAGTGAATGTAAATGAAAATCTTCTCTTCTTCATCAATGCTGCACTTTATCGAGAACAGCCGATAAAATGTAAACAAGGCACTTTTCCATGTAAGAGGGAAACGGACTCTGCCATTCATGTTGGGAATTATTGACACAGTGAATCAATCCTGTTTGTCTCTTGAATCAGCGCCATCTCTTTCATCTTTATGACAGTTTGGCACCGCGTAAGTTTGCATGGATTCCAAGACCTTCACAATTATATACTTTTGAAATGACATCATGTGCCCTTTAAACACAGGACTGCCTCCGTGTAAGTATTCTGTGAAAGGTCACGACTGCTCTATGATCAGTGACTGTTAATAATTATTAATAATTGTTTTTCTTTAATAAAATGTTTCATCTATGAACAACGTTTGTGGCTGATACACTGTAAAATTAGTTAAGAAAACTAACCTATTCAACAGGGAGTGTGTGTGTCACACAGTGGAAATTTGTGTTTTTATGTTTTATCAGTCTGTGTGTTGGTACATAGTGTTGATTTTATTTGCATGATTTTATTGTGATATTTATATTGCATGTTTGTTTATTGATATTTATATTGCATGGTTTTATCCTCATATTTATATTATGTGTGTTAATGTTGTTGTACCATATTCCTTTAATCCACTGTGGACTAAACAGACAATTGTAGGCACCTGTGAGGTGGGGGCGTTCCCCAAGGTGGCCTATCAGCCGCCAGGTTGACCTGTTAAAGGGGATAGTGAGCGCAGAGACAAGAGAGCGACGCACGAAAGGTGAGCAGGAGAAAAAGGAACGCGTGTGAGCACGTGTGTTGAAGGAACTGCTGCCTGACTGTGGGGCGCCGCGAGTCGTTCGACTGTGCGGCGACGCGCTGTCAGGAGGAGACAGGTCTGCGACAGGAGCCCCCTCCTTGTTCCTCTGGTCGCCGTGGTTTCCATCCCGGAAGAGGAATTCCTGTTTCAGATAAGGACCATTCGCCCATGTGTGGCTGGACTGTGGGATTATGGGACTGTGGGGGGGTAATTTTAGCATATGGGAAACATGTTTTTAGCTTTGTTTTAATAGTGTATGGTTATTTCTGCCGGCAGGGTTTTTTAGAGCGTTGAGAACACTCTTTTTATTGTTTACGGGGGATTTTAACTTGTATTTGTGATTCTGACTGTGTTTTTTATGGAAATAAATGGTTTGTGTTCAAAGTTTAGTTTCTGTGCCCTGAGCGCCGACCCGCTCGCTCCCTTTCCTCTTGTATGTGAACGGACTTGGAGGTGAAGATTTAGGTCCACCAGACTTAGCGGCTACATGTGGTGCCTGTGGATGTCAAGAGCTCGAATTCACTCTCAGAACAAGTCAGAATAATTGCATACAGCTTTAGGAACCTAACAGCTGAAGGTGTCGAGCACAATTATACACAACTGTACAGTCATGGAAAGACAAAAGTACACTTTAAATGGTAAATGGACTGCTTCTTATACAGTATACTCTGTGCAAAGAGTATAAAAGCACTCTTGTGCTTACTATGTAACATTCAAACTGAATGTGGAGGAACGTACCCGAGGGATAAATGAAGTTCTGTCTATCATATATACTCTCATGGATGCAACTCAGGGTTGGTATCTTGCCCAAAGATATGATGAGTACTGGATGATCTGCTCTACCTCCTGCACCTTTTTGGGCCTCAGATTTGTTGGCAATCGTTTACGCAAAGCACTCTTGAGGTCCTGCCACAGTGCTTCAGTCTGGTTGAGTTCTGGATTTTGACGGGGCCATTGCAACACCCTGATTCTTTTGTGTTTTTCAGCCCTTCTGTTGTAGATTTGCTAGTGTGCTCGGGATCATTGTTCATTGACTCTAAGGTAATTTGGTATACAGAGAAGTTCATGGTTGACCTACCTGTTGCTGCAAAACAAGCTCAAGTAATCACCGTAATCATCCGGTTATTGTGCTCGATGTTGGCATCAGCTGCTGTGTGTGGGCCAAGATGTTGTGCTTGGCATTCGCCTAACTTGTGGTTTGTTCAGATGCAATTTTGCAAAACTATGCTTGTTGTGTTCTTTTTAGGAGAAGAGGCTTTCTCTCGCCAGCCCTTCCAAAACGAGCCAGATGACATCAGTCGTTTGTGCTGTCATGAATTTTAGCATTTAGCATGCTGACTGAGGCCTGTGGATTCTGAGACATCGGGTTTGCTGCTGGTTCATTGCCTTGGATGGATTTGCTGACAAGTGTGTGGAGTGTTTGCCCCCTGTGAATAATCGTTCCTACTGTACGATGATGCCTTGTTTCTTGGCACAGCGTGAACACACTCCTGAAACTACCAAAGCTTCTGATTTTATAGAGGTGTTCTCACTAATGAGTAATTTATCAAGCACACTTGATCAGCAGAGGCTGGCTCCCATTTACCCTCTTAATTCCCAGTAAGGATGTACTTAGTTTTTCAAATGCAGCTGAAATGAGTCAGTAGCAGTTTTAGATAAGGGCGACACGGGCGGTTGCCTGGGGCCTGCATCGGCAAAAAAAAAATGCTCGTTCTCATGCTTCCCCAACGTCAACCAGCGCATACTGGGAATAGCACAGGCACCGATCGTTTTCCTATCGCCCATTTGCTGGGAGTAAGGGCGCCCTCCGTTTGCGAGGTGCGCCTGCTGCTTGCGGCTCAGAGAGGAGAGGGCGGGGCTGCGGGGGATTCACTGACTGGCTGGAGCAGCATCTAATAACCAACTCGCAAAATAAAACAAAATAAAAACAAACCAACAAACACGAAAACACCAGACATTGTCCCCAGACGCCTTAACGCCCACTCACATCCTGAGTCATCTGATCTCAGGAATTCGCATGATAAGGTGGGGCCAGGTTTCACAATGAGCTCACCCGAAACTCTGGCTGATTGGGACCCACACCCAGTTTCACACCTTTCACATCAGGGGGTCCTTTTGTCCCTCTGTGGGGGAAACTCCCACTAGGTTTAAATCTGGGACTCTCCACCATTTGACCTTAGAACTGAAGAAGCTTCTCGGATGAGAGGTGAAACGTCTTCAAGCAACTTAAAGAAGTCCAGACGCTTTTCTTTGCAAGCTACTTTGACCAGACATCATGATACAGACTTATAATTTGCACCGATGTTTTTTCGAAATTCTACACGAAAAGTGACCGAGAGCCCTCGGTGCGCCTGCGCGCTGCTGAAGTCAAAGTAAACTTTATTGTCATCTCCGCTACAGACAGTCCAGCATATAGAGAGACGACGAGGCTCCAGTTACAGCAGTGCAAGTAAACAAACAACAAATATAAGAAGAGTAAGAAAATAAATATACACTTTAGGACCAGGAGTAAAGGATCAATAATAATTTAAAATTTACAGTTTGATGATTTAAAGTCTCACACAAGCCGTCGAAACGGGAGGGGCCAGCTGCTTCCAGATAGAGCACATTTCATTCATAATGATGTAAATCCAAGCCCACTATGTGTTCATGATCTGAATCCTGGGTTGTGTGAAATCCCAGAAATCAACCTCAGACAAAGTGAATCTGTGAACTAAGGTGTAGGTCTGTTAGGTTATGTTGTGGTGATCCTCGAGTCCTCGAGGAGTTGTGTTCATACTGGAGTGCAAAATTCAAACCAATGTAAGATGGACAAGAAAAGTTCAAAGCCATCAGGTGCTCAGTTTAGAAAAAAGAGAAAAGAAGAGGAGGAGAAACGAGCAACAGATGCAGGTAAGCAGATGTGTGATTGGATAATGGCAGCTCATCCTGAACCAATCAGAGTCAGAATACTTTATTAATCCCTAAGGAAATTATGTGCATTACAGTTGCTCCAAGAAGAAATGGTAAAAATAGCAACAGTAACAGACTAAACTCCAAACAATACATCATGTTACAGATTTTAATATTAATTAGTCATTGTCAGTTGTTGATTTGTCCTGTTCTCATTGTGTGATGAATTATGATGGCTGTTTGGTAGCTGTTTGCATACAATGCATACTGTCTCTCTCTCTTCATGTGTGTGTGTGTGTGTGTGTGTGTGTGTGTGTGTGTGTGTGTGTGTGTGTGTACAACAGTTTTATGTTAATGTGCAATCCTTAATATGTTTTGTGTGTGTGGGGGGGGGGTGCCAGAGGGAGTGTTTGCCCAGGGCACCAAACAGGCTAGGACCGCCACTGGACACAGTGTAACATGTCATGTTGTGTGGTGCCTCCTAATTTTAAGACCTGCTGAAGGACACGTTTTTTATATATAAAAGGTCTCTAAATAGGAAAAGATGTGTAATGAGTGCACTCGGCCTCCATGGGGTGCCATATCTGTAGAAGCTTAGACTGCAGGTTTTCTGTGGCAGGCCCAAGCAGGAGTCGGGGTGCCGGCTTTGCGTGCTGTCAAAGGCGCGCTCCAGCATGTTCTTCTAGCTCAGAGTATGGAGCAATTTTAAAGGGACTCTCTGGGCTGTTTGATACATGCTCTCTTCTGCCTGAGTCCTCCCCTGAGATAAAGCAAACTGGTACGCTCACACACTGGGAAGAAGAGGAGAGAGAATATACTGGAAGTGTCTCACATTAAAGCAGTTTTACAACACTGGTGTTGAAAGAAATCGATGTTTCCTAAACTGGCTGAAGGTCTGTGAAGACACGTTGAGGTTGTATCAGCAAGACAACAGAGGAGCAACCGCCCTTCTTTGATCCTCGGTCAGTTGTTTTGCACTGAACTGCTATTAACACTCCAGTACATGCTAGCAGGATGAGTCACCAGATAAATCATTTGCCTAAAATCAAAGGCTAAACGGCAATGGCGTGAGAAGCTCTTAAACAGTTTTCGCAAGAACACGGAGTGGAGTGAAAGTCTGCAAAAATCACACTGAGTTGTTTTACTTTCAGCAGCTAGACTCACTGATCCAAAGTAAACTGATCGAGGATCTTTATCAGTGAGCAGTGTTTCCACATGGAGTATATTTTTAAAAGGATGCAGTTTAAACTCCTTCATATGCAAATCATTTCAAACTAGTGTGCCAGCAAATGTTTCCAGCTCCCCGTCATTTCTTTATATTTCAGTAAGAAACTGGGAAACAGCGATTTATCCAGATATACTCCATGAGTAATGTTCGCTTGTGATTTTGTGTCCAGGTAGTTTTTACAGCATTTGCAGGCTGAGTGAAGCAGCTGCCAATCAGAAGCTGGTTCAGTTCTGTGTTCCCAACACGACTGACTGAATATATCTGAGCCAAGCCTCGGCAACAAAGGGAAGAAGCCAAAATACAAACAAGAATAAAAATCTTTTTTTCTTTAAACGTATTCGCTGTACCTTCTCCTCAGGTAAGGGCAGCATGTATTTGTGGATACACAAAACTAAACGAGTGCTTTCCTTACATTTCAAAGTGATAATGGGATCTCAGCTCGACTTTTAGCATTTCTGTTTTTCCCAATTTCCAAGTCAGCGTGAAAAAACTGAGGCAAAAACCAGCGTCTCTTCAGCAGAAAAAGGAAGCAAGTTTTCTCCCTGTGATACGATCTCAGACTAAATACAGGTGTTGGATTTGACAGATAAGTTGCTGCCCCTCATGTCAGTTTCCCTCGTGGGGAAACCCCCGAGACACAAACGTGTTCAGTGCCAAGAGTGAGCGAGACGGCTTTATCTGTTTATATTCTCATGCAGTGTTAATTTTAAATATGTTGTTCATCAGGCGTAGGGACAGACTTCCAAGGAACCGCTACATATGAAGATCTTACCTCATTCAGTTTATGGTCCTTTGTAATTTACCGTTGGGCTTAGCTGATACATTTTCCCATTGGTATGATAAGTAGTAAATCCACAGTATGTTTTTAACATTTTTCACTAGTCAGTCTGTCAGTTGCTCTCCCTTCCATGTAAGAATAACTCACTGATGCAATCAGCTGTGGCATTTATTTAGTGGGGCTACATTTTCATAAAAGTCCAGCTTCTCATCTGGTTTGAATTGTCAGCTTCCAAGGTAAATTAAAAAAAGAAAAAGCTGGCGTGCAGGATGCATAGTATTTATCCAGCCTCTTGTGCAATTCTCTTAATGATAATGGGTGACAAGAAATTTATCACAGTTTTACCAGCCAGTCTCTCAACTGTTCCTTCTTCCATGTAAAAACACAGTTTGCTATATTGGCCGATATCATACGGGATAGTTTTTGTTTCTGGGTCGTCATATTTCCACAAGCATGAGTTCAGTTTCTTCTCTGGTTTGAATCCAATTAGCATCCTCCGAGGAAGGAGAAACGCTGGCGTGCAGGATGCGTGGTAATCTTGTTGTGCAATGACTCATTTAATGAGAGGTGTCTCACAACAATCACTAGAGCCTAAGACCAGAAACATGCTGGAATTGTTCGAGCTTTATTCAAAATGACCTTTAAAAACAACAATGTTACAGTGGAAACTCTGATCGAATAGCGGAGGGTGTGTGCCGAGGATGACTGGGTGTGGTGGCGGCTGTTTTTAGGAAAAAGCTCACCTGCAAAAAACTGTCAACTGAGGTTTGAACGTCTCACGTTTGAATTGAGGCACTCGTTGCTGCTATATGCAGACCTCTAAAATATCACAAAGATTTTAATCAGGACTTCTCAAACCTTTTAGCAGATACTGTGCCAAGCTACAATCAAATATTAATTGTTGGAGATTTTAATATTCATGTGTGTTGGCCCTCCGATCCACTAACCAGAGACTTCTTAAGTTTGATAGACTCCTTCAGTCTTGCTCGCTTTGTGTCGGGGCCAACCCCCGAAACAGGATCGCACGTTGGATCGCGTGTTGCTGTTTTCTCTGATCGCTGTCCTGGTGTGTTTGGTATTGTTTCATCTTACCACATCGTTGTCCTGTGTTTAAACCCTCTGCACCTGAACCATTTTCTTTTTAAAAAAAGCTCCTAAGCTCTCCCCTCAGCCTTGGTACCGAGGAGATGACGTCTCGTTTTTATCACAAATACAAAACTGTCCGTGATGACATTCCTACTTTTAAAACTACGAGCTTGAAACCACAATCTGACCCATGGATAAATGATGCCTCTCCCTCAGCCAGATGAGTGCAGGAAGGCTAAACATAAGCGGAAAGAAGACGTCTTTTCTCATCCTGAGAGACAGTCTGAGCAGGTATCAGGACAAGTAAAAGCAGAAAAAGTTGATATCTTGCTCCAATGCTTGATTTTTAAAGTTCCAACATCTTAAGGATTAGGGATGGGTACCGGTGTCGGTAGTAACCAGACCGAAAAGCAGCGCACATTTCGGTGCTTTATTTCGGTGCTTTTTTTTCCTGAGCTGTAACACACTTCTAGCCAATCACTTTACGTTTCCGAGGATAGTAGGCGGGCCCAAGTACGTACGTTCTGTTAGAGCAGAGCTACAGATTAAAAATGGCCAAGGCGAAGCGGTCAAAAGTCTGGCTGTACTTCACAGCAAAAGATGCAAACACAGCAGCAACAAGTGCTTTAAGCTGATACTGTGATACTGTCAAAGGAGGTAACACCTCGAATCCGATGAAACACCTGGCGACACATAGCGTTTTTTTTAAAAGCCCAGAAATGCGCCGTATTTGATAGCTTGCTGCGAGACCTCACACCGAGCACATCTACTGCGGGTGGGTTGCCTGTTATGCAACATCCCCCAAAAACACGAAGAGGAGAGTCCTGGCCCCTAGCCCTGCCAGTGTAGCAGAAATGATGAGGATGATGATGCAGCAGCAGCCGTTCTTCTCTGCGTGAGTAGCTTCATGTTGTTCGTGTGTAATTTACGTTGAGTAGGCTAACCACGTTATTACATTAATGCATGTAAGGTGAACTAGCAAACACCATCATAGCTACATGCGGCTGTCTTCTTGTTTGATGGCAGATACTCCCTTCACCCTGGCCAAAAAGGCTAAAATGACCAAAGAAAAAGAGGGAAACAGTTAAACATGAGAGGTTTTGGACAAAGTTTGTGTTTTTCCCATTGTTTAAGCACTGCGTTACGATCCAAGATGGCGCCGCGTATGGATGCCCTGGTGCTTCAGTGCGTTACTTCTGTCTTGTTTTTGTGCATAACTTCTGTGTCTGGGCACTCCTCTGGATATTCTTACACCAGAGAAGAGCTTCTTAACCACAGGACTACAACACCTGTGGATTTACTTCCAATATTTGTCGCATCCGCGGCAGATTTACTGCAGACTCTGATCAGGAAAGTGAGACGCCGGAAGAGAGGAAAGCGAGCCGGCGCACTCGTGCGTCTGAGGAGACGTGGACTGCGAACTGCTCTTCCTGGGATCTTCCTTTCCAATGTACGATCACTCAGGAATAAGACAGACGAACTGGCCCTGATGAGAAGCATGAACAGAGACTTTGCCTCCTCCTGTGTGTTATGTTTTACGGAGACGTGGCTCAGTGAGAACATCCCGGACTGCGCGCTCAAGCTGGAGGGCTTTCATCTGCTGCGCGCGGACCGGCAGGCCTCTCTCTCTGGTAAGACCAAAGGTGGAGGTGTCTGCTTCTACATTAATAGTGGCTGGTGCACAGATGTAACAGTGATTGCTCAGCACTGCTCTTCCTCTCTGGAATACCTTTTCATTCACTGCAAACCGTTTTATTCTCCGCGGGAGTTTGCTTCATTCATCCTGGCCGCTGTTTACATCCCGCCAGATGCGGATGCGCAGGCAGCTCAGTGCGCACTCGCGGAGCAGATACTGCACATGGAGCGGACATTCCCGGACTCTCTCATCATTGCTCTTGGGGACTTTAACAAAGCCAATCTGAGCCATGAGCTTCACAAATACAAGCAGTATATTAAATGCCCGACCAGAGAGGAGAGAACATTAGACCACTGTTACAGCACGATCAGCGGGGCCTATCGCGCGGTGCCCCGCGCTTCACTCGGACTTTCTGACCACGTCATGATCCACCTGATCCCCGCGTACAGACAGAGGCTGAAGCTCTCCAAACCTGTCGTGAGGACCAAAAAACTGTGGAGCAACGAGGCTGTGGAGGAGCTTCGCACGTGTTTGGAGTCTACAGACTGGGACACAATGAAGGCTGCTTCTAACAGCTTGGACGAGTTTACGGACACTGTCACCTCCTATATCCACTTCTGTGAGGACAGCATTGTGCCATCACGCACCAGGGTGAGTTATAACAATGACAAACCCTGGTTTACTCCTAAACTCAAAAAGCTGTGGCTGGAAAAGAGAAAGGCGTTCAGAAGTGGAGACAGGGACTGCTACAGAGAGGCCAAGTACAGGTTCACTAAAGAAGTGGACATTGCTAAACATCAGCACTCTGAGAAGATGCAGCAGCAGATCTCAGAGAATGACTCGGCCTCTGTGTGGAAAGGTTTTAGGAATATTACAAACTACAAGCCTAAAACCCCCCACTCCACTGATGACTTGCTCTTAGCCAACACCCTTAACGACTGTTACTGCCGTTTTGACGAGCCATCAGGCAGCCTTCACACCTCCAACGGCCCCAACAATAGAGGCACTTTGGACACTCATTCCCCCACCTCTCCCCCCTCCATAGAGCCATCACCACCTTCAAACTGTTCACCTACAACACCCCCCTCCTCACCCCACACAAAAGAGGATTTCACACCACCTCCTCCCACCACAACTCTTCATATTCATGAAGCAGATGTGAGGAAGCAGTTTAAGAACCTGAATGCTCGGAAAGCTCCCGGCCCAGACAGCGTGTCTCCTGCCACCCTCAGACACTGTGCAAACGAGCTGGCCCCAGTGTTTTCTGGCATCTTCAACTCCTCACTGCAGGCATGTCATGTGCCTGCCTGCTTCAAGTCCTCTACCATAATCCCTGTCCCCAAGAAACCTAGGATCACTGGACTAAATGACTACAGACCCGTGGCTCTGACATCTGTGGTCATGAAGTCTTTTGAGCGCCTAGTTCTCTCCCATCTCAGGACCCTCACGGCCCCCCTCCTGGACCCCCTGCAGTTTGCATACAGAGCCAACAGGTCTGTAGATGACGCCATCAACATGGCCCTACACTTCATCCTGCAGCATCTGGACTCCCCAGGAACCTACGCCAGGATCCTGTTTGTGGACTTCAGCTCTGCCTTCAACACCATCCTTCCAGACCATCTCCGAGGCAAGCTTTCCCAGATGAATGTGCCTGATCCCATCTGCCGGTGGATCACTGACTTCCTGACGGACAGGAAGCAGCATGTGAGGCTGGGAAAGAATGTCTCGGACTCCCGGACCATCAGCACCGGCTCCCCTCAGGGCTGTGTTCTTTCTCCTCTGCTCTTCTCCCTGTACACCAACTGCTGCACCTCCACCCACCAGTCTGTCAAGCTAATCAAGTTTGCAGATGACACCACCGTTATTGGACTCATCTCGGACGGGGACGAGTCTGCCTACAGGAGGGAGGTTGAACGTCTGGTGTCCTGCTGCAGCCACAACAACCTGGTGCTGAATGCCCAGAAGACAGTGGAGATTATTGTGGACTTCAGGAAGCACACAGCTCCACTCCCCCCATCATCCTGACTGACACCCCCATCACCTCTGTGGACTCATTCCGCTTCCTGGGTACCACCATCACCCAGGACCTGAAGTGGGAGCCCACCATCACTTCCGTCATCAAGAAAGCCCAGCAGAGGATGTACTTCCTGAGGCAGCTGAAGAAATTCAACCTGCCAACACGGACGATGATGCAGTTCTACACTGCAATCATCGAGTCCATCCTCACCTCCTCCATCACCGTGTGGTACGCTGGAGCCACTATCAGGGACAAACAGAGACTGCAGCGTGTTGTGCGCTCTGCTGAGAAGGTGATTGGCTGCAGACTCCCATCTCTGCAGGACCTGTACACCTCCAGGACACTGCGGCGTGCAGCTCGGATCTCAGCTGACCCTTCTCACCCTGGATACAGTCTGTTTGACCTGCTCCCCTCAGGCAGGAGGCTCCGGTCCATTCGCACCAGAACCTCTCGCCATAAGAACAGTTTCTTCCCCTCTGCTGTTGGACACATGAACAATAACCATATGACTGTTCCCACCACTAACACATGACCCTACGCTGTGTTCACTGCATCATTCCATGTTTGGCACTGATCACCACCTGCACTCATGTATATATCATGTATATATCTATCCACTTAGCACTTTTAATTCTTATTCTTATTTTTATATTTTTATGACAGTATGTTTGCACTGAAGCACCGCAGCAATTTCCTAATGTTGTAAACCTGCTCAACATTTGGCAATAAAACCCTTTCTGATTCTGATTCTGATTCTGACTGCTTCCAGCCAAGAGTGATACCATATATGCCCCATAGCTGCAGAGAAGGCTAACATTGTTATCTTTTTACAAAAAACCAGCTGAACATGAGAGGTTTTTGGACCAATTTTGTGTTCTCCATTCTTTAAGCACCGGTTTGAGCACCGTTTGAGCACCGGCACCGTTTCAAAAGTACCGATTTGGCACCGGTATCGGATAAAACCTAAACGATACCCATCCCTATTAAGGATCTTTAACAGCAGCCTTAGTTCAGCTGTTGTACAGCCTGTTTTAAACATGCTGTTGTACAGCCTGTACTTAAAAAACCTCGTCTCAATTCCTCTGTCCTCTCAAATTTCAGGCCTATTTCAAAGCTTCCCTTCCAATCGAAAATTTTGGAAAAGATTGTATTTGTTCAGCTGCAATCTTTTGTAAATGGGCTGGATGTTCTTCAGGTTTCAGTCTGGTTTTAAAGCTCTTCACAGCACCAAAACTGCACTTTTAAAAGTTGAGCCACTGACTCACTGACCACAGCATCTGGATCTCATGACTGGAGCATTACGGGATCAAGGGTTTATCATTCGAGTGGTTAATAGTTAATTAATCACTAATTTAATATCAACACAGGTTAATAGCTGTCTGACAGGACCTTTTCCGTGAGCTTTGGAGATCCGCTTCCTCAGCTCCCCTTACTTGTGGCGTTCCTCAGGGATCTTTACTGGGGCCAATTTTATTCTCTGTGTCTGCTGCCTCTAGGTCTAATTTTCAGTAAATATAACACTTGTTTCCATTCATATGTCGATGACACTCAGATCTACCTAATCTAATTAAATGTGCTATACAAATAAAAACTATAACGCTGTTGTTAATAATACTACTGGTCATGAGTTCAAACTATCATTTGTCAAGGTGCACGTGGCTTAATCCTGCATGTTGGCCAACAGGGGAAGAAATCTGATTGTTTCGATTAATAAAATGTAACTTTGTAATTTACAGTCTAGTTTGGAGTAACTCTAGGAGAGACTAGCAAAGTCAAAGACTATTACACTATTGCAATTTCTACTGGACATCAAATAGTGTTTGCATTAAAATGCTGAGGTACTGAACAACATCAAAGTATTTGTACTTTGACTTTTTGATTGTTTTTAAGCTTTTTTTACTAATAAAAATTCAAAGTCACATGGAAATAAAACAGAATTGAGTACTGGAAGGTGTGTACCCCACAGCAAGACATATTGTTTGTCTGGAGCACAGACACAGTCCAGTTCACCTGTAACTCAAAGCAGCAGCAGCAGTAACTTTAAGACTTAACAGAGTCCAGATAAGTAGGTTTATTGTGAAGTTGATATGATGTGAAAAATCAGAGAGGGGTGATCATTCATCTTGTTTAGGTGGACACTGTAACACCGGGACCAGTCGATACACACTGACTGCTGCAGCCAGCTTCAGGAGGCTGAACTGCAGCTTTTGACACTTCAGTGGTTTCATTTTCCAGAGAGAAATGTTTTCTATTGCATTCCATTTATTTGAAACCTTTGCTCATTGTTTACCTACAAGCAGAAGCATTTACACAGGTTAAGACAAAAGCACACCAAAACCTCGATCAGTGGTTCCAGATGTTTCTGCCTTGAACTTCTGTGCTGTCACATTTCAGACATGTGTCCAAAAATCCAAAATTGTTCATGCAAAGCAAATCTAGCAAAGTCCACAAATCGGAAATGAGCTGGATTTGAGAACAACAGGGTCCCTTTATATAAAACAAGAAGGTTGTTCAGCTGTGACATAATGCTGAACTGCATTCTGCAAACACAACACTAGATGGCATCTGTTTAAGACTGACTTTTATACATATGAAATTGAATCACAGTGTGCTTTGGCTGTTTCTCAAACACAGACAAACATGGATTTTATAGCATTTCTGTGCAAACGTCTTGAGCTACTCCTTCGTTATTTAGATTTTGCATCTAAGGAGACAGAATTGTAACTTTTTAAAGTTCATCTTGAACAATGTTGCAATGGTTTTCACTACAAGCTGCAAAACACTGCGTCCAACATCCAAAGAAAAACTTGAAGGAGGCTTTTAAAAGTCACATGAAACTTGCCTGTGATTTCAGGTAAGGCTCTGTGGTCATACCAAATATGGACTTCTAAGCTCATTGTACAAATATACTGTGTTTACATGTATGTAATGCGCCGTGCCCATTTCCCATTGACGATATAAAGATATGAAGCCTTTGCTTAAGACCTTTGCACTGTAGGTAACAGACTACTAGAATTACGCTAGTCTCTATGCAAGAAATGATTTGTCTTTCGGTTCTGTTTATTGCTGCACACTAAACTAATTTCTAATAAATCAAATGAACATAATGAAAATGTAATAACAGGAAGTCAGGAGCAGTTACAAAAATAAAACTCAGGTCATAATAATCCAGAAGAGTCTTTACCTTGCTCAGTTTTTATATCTATTTATTTATTTTATATCTATCTAAATTTGATTTTGCCATGTTTAATATATGCTGCTATTGCTCACGTGTTTTTGTAAGGTGACCTTGAGGGTCTGAAAGGCGCCTATAAATAAAATGTATTATTATTATTATTATTATTGTTGTTATTATTATTAAGTATGAGCCAGCATGGATAATTATAGACGTGTGATTCCCAATTATCCAAGAAATTAATAGTTCTGTGAAGTCTGGGTCATAATGTGTGGTAACACGTACCTGAACCCTGACTCTACTGTATACTTTCAGAATAATCGCTTTCTGGATTTTCATTGTTTTTCTTACAAGTCTTTGCAACAGGGACACCAAAAAAAACACGATAACTAAGAGAAACTATTTCAAGTTTTGCTTACAAATCACAGAAAACACTTGGTTTGGGTAAGTTAGATAGGTTAGACCTCAAAGGCTTAATAATATACAGAATCTGTGGTAATCAAGTTACACAAAAAGGCCAATAGGCACTTGCCCCAGAGGGAAAAAAATGAAATGTAAAGGTAAAAATACTGATTTCATATTTAAAAAAATGTTCTTCAGACATTGGGTATGAAGAGGGAGCTTCTGTACGAGTCTTTGTCCTCCTCCTCACCATGTTCTTTGTGATCCTCGAGAAGTTTGTCCAGTAGGTTTGGTGATTCCGCCTCAACCTCCGGGTCTTCGTTCAGAGACTGACCTTGAGCTTGCTGCTCTGAATGCTCGGGGATCTCCAGGATCTCGGGCTGAGGGTCCATACCCTGGGGCTCCAGCTGTGGGATCATGGCGGTCAACGACATGGACAGCGGCATGTGTACCAGAGGCGACCCAGGCAGCGCTCCAGAACCCGGGGCAAACTGCACCCCGTGATTAGGCATGGTCGATATAGTGGTGAGTGGCTGGGCCCAAGGAAGATAGGTCAACCCTGAGTCTTGGAGCTCCACTTGAGGCAGGGAGGCTGGGGCTGGTGCCACTGGTATGGTCTGAAACAACAGCAATCATTAAATATTTATGATGATGGCAAAGACATTTAACCTTGCAAAAAGTCAAACGCATGCATAAAACGGACGTCTGCTGATGCCACGAGCCTCACTTTAGGCGCTCAATCATTGATTTTTTTATGTTTTAATCAAGATTTTGTGGAGGGTTTGGAAGGTAGACGCAGTGTCACTGCAGTCAGCATTTATTGTTCAGCTCACAGGAATATTGTAATCAGATATAATTAGGTACACAAGAAAAGAGGGCCCTAGTGAACCCGGTGGACACAGACCGGGTACAGCTTGTGCTGATTCAGACTGCTGCGGTGAATCTTTCTACGGTGAACCTACATGTTTGGTGTTAATTAGCCTCGTGGTCATGTCCCAGTGTTTTAATGTGGAGACAGCCACCATGTTCTTCCTTCCTGGATTCTCTTTGTTGTGATGTGTTTCCATTTATTTATTTTTTCAGAGACAAACATATTTTTCCACTTTGCACATCAACTCATCGTCATGATGAGTGACGTGTATGTAAATCCCTAAACTGAGTCAGTGACAGTTATTCTCTGGATAAATTCAAAAACTGCAGTGAAAAAAGAGCTGCAAATATAAAGGAGAAATCGTTCATGCTGAACAGGCAGAAATCTAAATCCCATGTTAATCCCACGGTGTACAAAGGTCCTCGGCGGGTTTAAAGAGTTCCAGTTAATCCTCTACCCCAGTCTTATCTCTGTATTTATTACCCACTTGCAGCAGGTTTGAAATGTAAGAATTTAAAGACAAGCACAGCAGCTGTTGGCAGTTAACACAGAGAGCATGCATGCAGTGATAACAGGCTTTTATGGTGGGAAGCATCACACTGCATCACAAACACTTGTCTGCACCTGTAGAGAAAGACGAGCCCTGTACGAGCTACCTTTGATTACAGACGCTGAGACTACCAGCACAATAAGATGACTTAGTTCACTAAAGACAGAACATACGATAACAGGATCCTGTGGCGCTGTTAAACATGTTGCATTATTTTGACATAAATGAGTTTTAAAGAAAACTTTAGATCGTTCCCGTCCCAGCCGTGACTCTGTGGGATACAGTACCATCGGGTCTCAAAGGTGAAGCAGCCCCTTAATGCCTAGAGTTTCAGATTTGGTACATGTACTTTTACATATACATATTTATACTTGCACATACTTATACACAACCTTACTTTAAAGTGAAATAATAGCCTGAATCCATGCTTGTACTGTTGCAATGGCTCTATCTGTTAAATCACATTTGACTGATAGAGCGAGAACTGATTGTTTTTATCCTTTTGTGCCGATTTGTGATCATTTTATTCCCCCGTGCAATCTGTAGAACATATTTGCATAGTCCTTTTTCACTCACCCCAAAGTTTGTCAGCAGTGGTGTGTGTGTGTAGGTCAGCATGGTGTAGCTGGGACACAGAGTTTGCATAGTAAGTGTCGGAGTGGCTGGGTAGGTCAGAGTCTGAGCTGAGGGGTCCTGCTGGTTGTAGTCAGGCGTCGACCAGGACATGGCGGCGGCCTGCAGCCCAGGACTGGTCGCTTTCCACCCCGCACACTGCAGCCCTCCATCAGCAGCTGTGGTCGGCGCTTCGGCTGGGGATCCGCTGGCAACATCACAGCCAAAGATACCTGGAGAACAAGAAGCAGATTCGGCATTAGACACGCGGAAACAGCTTTACGTGGAACATGTAGTTCACAGGTGAGGCTTCTACCTTGTGTAAATGACAGCTGGTTGTTGTGTGAGACCATGTCCTGAAAAACACAGATATCATCAATGAGCTTAACAGGTCAATAACTGCAGCAGAACCTTAATCACAGCAACGCGGCGATGTTGATATGTAAACATGCAGCAGCCACACCTGGACCTGTGACACTCAGGTGTGAGCAGCTATCTGAGAATTCACTCTTGAAAAGTGTTTTTTGAACTTTCTGGATCCGTTCATTAAAGCGAAAGCTGTGAATTTGATACTACTGGGCATGGAAGTACATCGGTCCAGTTCAGCTTTATTTATATAGTGCCACATGCCTCGACCTACAGTAATACAGAGAATATCCCGATGATCAGACGACCCCTGTGAGCCTCCATGATAGTATTAAAACAGACCGTTCATCTAAACCTCAAAGGCCAGGCTCTATAAATGCTGTTGGTGGGTCGGTGAAAACACAGAGCACTGGTACTGTTGTGCAGCACCCAGCGTTTGTTATTGTGCAGTGACACATCTTGACTGGTCTGACTGGGAAATGTTCTTTCATTCATGGTACAGTTGCTTTTAACATTTCCTTGGAAGGTAAGACAAAGCTGAGGTGGGACAGTCATCAGGGTCTCTATTTACCAATGCTGGCATACTGGATATATCATACTGGATTTTTCTCCCCAATAAATAACTTATGAGGGGTTTTTCCAGTCTTGTATAATCTGGGGGATAAATGTGAGTTCATGATTAACCTTATTTATTAAAGTGGCAAAAAAATAAAACCATTACTGGACGATCACAAAGCCTACATGTATGACAAATGTTTTTCATGCTAACTGAGCAAATTCCAGCTTGTTCTGCCAACAGCTGCTTCTGCTGTAAATGACATATCTCAGGCACGTGTGGGAGCAGATCTAGGATCTATGTTCTTCTGAGGCCAGAGCAGGCAGGTCCTCTCCTGAGAAGAAGTGAGCTGTAAAGATAGCAAATAAAAGAAAGAGACAATGATACAGAGGATCGCTGAAGAACCACTGAACCCATTCTGAACCTGTGCTATTCATTGCTTTGTCATTGTATTTCTCCACACACACACACTCATTGGAGGGTTTCCATTGTGTGTGCGCTTTAACGCACTGACATCATGTCTTTAGGATCATAGCTATGCTGATAAATGAAGCTGTGGCCAATCAGACTCCTTTCTGTTTCGTGGTGGATCAAAATCTCACGGTACTTTTATCAGTTTTGAAAGGTCACCAGCAGCGCGGCCCCAAACCACGACAGAGCCTCCACCGTGCTTCACAGAGAGCTGCAGACCCTTAGTCGGGCTCTTTCCTGGCCTCCTCTGTACATACTGAAAATAATTCAAACCAAAACATTACGTTTGGATTTATCACTGTGACTGACTGACACCATTTCTGTCCAGGCTTCAGGAGCTAGATCAGCTGAAGGGCCAGTTACACTCCTCAGGTCCAGGGTCAGGTCATTGTTGGATGTGTTCCTGTTTCTTGTACTGATCATTTGCTGTTTTCTTTGTTTTTAGGGGTGCCACTCCTCGTCTTCCCCAGATTTCACAGTTTTTTGAGGATACAGTATTTCACAGTCTGGCTCTTTTGGAGTCACTTTTGTTTTATTTTACCTCTGTCAGAGTGTGTTATCGTTGGTACTTTTGACCAAGAAATGATAACAAAGGGTGTGTTTTTGCATCCCTTCAGTTAGCCTCCTTTTTAATGCTCGAATGATTCACAGCCGGACTGACAGCGAATGAAAAAGAAACCAATGTCCAAATGAGCAGAAACTCTGGAAGCAAAATGTAAAGGGTGGCTCGGGATTTCTGCACAGTATAAACTGCATGAGTCATTTAAAAAATCATCAAGTTGATTTTAATGGATCTGTGACCGACCGACTGAATCCAGTTTCACCCTTTGGAAAGTTCCTGCAGCTAATGTGAAATACATTCAGACACTGAAAGATTGAACTAAATGAAGTTGGAGGTAGAGGATGGTGCCGCCACACTTTGTGTAAGAGGTTCAGATTATCGTTCAAGCAGAACGTTATGGCTGCTTCTTAAAGCGCATTCATGGTGAAGTGGAACACACCCAGTCGGCATGTCCAGGTGTAACTTTTATGGATGCTGTTAAAGCCGACTCATTCCTCAGCCTCAGTCAAACCCAGTGCAGGTGATCAGGTCCTTTACTTTGTGAACACAAAGCGTCCTCAGAAAGTGACCACAGTGGGGTTTAACTGTGCGATTGTTGTAGCTCCTCCTGTCAGAGCTGTCGAACCATCAGCTCCTCTCCTGCAGCCCGTCAGCCACCTGGCAGCACCTCCCTGCTGCCTTGAACACGCCCTGCCCGCTGACTGCAGGCAGCAGGATGCAGTACAAACACTGACACACGCTGTCAGTGCTGCCGCTGTTGCCTCCCATTCGGTCTTTTGTGTTTGCGTATCGCAGTGTCTCTTCTTGCTACAGGCACATGTACAGCCCGACCGGTCGATACCAAACAGACGGGTTTTAGACTCAATCTGTGAGACGGACATTTGGGTTTGCACAAACACAGAGACGAGGCAGAGAGTGGACAGTGTGGCAAAATCCACTTTTTGTGAAGTCTGTAATCTTTCCTCAAAGAAAAACGGACAAAATATCCACAAAAAGAGGAAAGACCAATGTGCATGTGTCGTATAGTTAACTTCTGGAATTCAAAATGAATTATTCAGGTATTGGCTTTTATGTATTTCCTCATCGTTGGTGCTCAGGTTTCTGTTCGCAGCGTAGCTGTGATTTATCAGGTTGATTGAACAAACTGGGAATTCAGTCCAGAGATGATGACAGCGTGCTTTCACAACACGCTTCTTAGCTCCAAAGGCAACACGTTCGGAGGATTTTTACTGTGGAAAGCTGCAGTGACAACATCTGAAAGCAGACTCAGTGAGTGTGGAATAACTGCCACCTCATAGTAATGTGGTTTGGTTTGAGATTTGCACAAACACAACTGTCGTCCCTTTGAACCAGAATCCTGGAAATACCCACGTAGTCCTGCCAGGCAGGCAAATAGTGGAAGAAGTGGACAGAATTTTATCTTTGCTGCTAGCAGCACTAACTCATTGCATTTAAAATAATCAACTGTAGTGCCGTGCCAATAAAAGATGTTGGAATATCACATGCTAGTCACGGGGAGTGTCCGTACATGTGTATGTTTGTGCACACCGCTGCTTCTGGCCTCTTCTCTTCTTGTAGGGATAATAAATAGAAAGTGGGAGGTCTCTTTGGCAAGGCTGCACGTTACTTTGCATAGGGCTGTGTGCCCAGCCCTGCAGCTCTGCTGTAACCGCCATGGAAAAACACCTGGATTATATAAGGATAAAACCCCCCGCTGCTTTCTGAGCCTGTATCCCGACCGAACACATCCTCACAGGACATTTTGCTTTCGATTCCTGCAGATCTCATGTGCAGTCTCCTGAGGTGCAGAACAGTCACTCCCAATCAAACAGTCTCTGCATGTTGCTGTTCTGTGAGGTTGTGATCCCTGCAGAGAGATCAGTGATTCACGAGAAAAGAATACTGGCCTAAAGACTGAAAGTGATAAATCATCAGGAGGCTATCAGGTCATGTGATTAGAGGGCAGCTCTACGTCAAAGAGGGGTGGGGGGATTTTTGGGGGGGGGTTCATGGAAACTGTTGTTGAAACCTTGCAAAATGTTCTTCAACATGAAACCAAAGCAGAGCACCGCTCTATTTTACTTTTATTTATTTTCTTACACATTTTTAACTGAGTCTCTCCCAAACGTCTCACAAAGCGCCGGTTTCAAAGTGTCAGCACATAATGCAGAGCAGTCGCTGCTCCCCACTGTGGGAGTCTCCTGTGTATTTGTTTAGTGACTAACGATGCCGTGAGGGCTTCTTTGGAAACACTGTTTAGCAAAGTAAACCTACCCTGAAAACACACAGTCCAAGTACAGCTTTAAGGAACAATCTGCAGGGTTTTGTTGGTTTTGCTTTTTTTAAACCACACATTAATTTACAGGAAATGACTTACCTTGCAGGTAAATGCACACAGACATTTTCATTCGTTTCAGATTTTACTTGAAGACTGCTTTTTTTGAACCCTGCTCGTTATAAATGTGGCAGCTTGTGCTTCAAACATCAACAAGTGTTCTTTGCTTATCTGTCATGGCGTCCTCACCCCAGTAGGAGGCAGTGTCTTGGTGCTGTGAAGTTCCAGGCTCCTCTTCCTCCTCAGCAGCTCTTTGACAGGATCCCTGACTCGCACACCTTGGTATGGCCTGGACCTGCCCACGGCTGATGGCTGTGCTAAGGAGGTCAGACACACAGCAATGAACAGATACACACAACCTCATTTCCTTTTCAAGTTGCTTTAAATCAGCCACATGATGCACACGATGGGTTCACACAGTTCATGAACGGAGGAAGCAGACGCGCTCAGGTGCCATGACTGTAAGCCGACACTGAGACACTAAAGACACACGGAAAGTGAACCTCTCAGACGTATTCTCTTTAAGCCTTTTGAGTGTCAGCATCAGCTGATATAAGCCTTTACAACCAATATTCTCAGTGAATGTCCACGAGTGTCTAAGGTCACGGGCTGCATGCACTTCAATTTGACCTGATGTTGAACTGTCCAGTAAAATAATAGCTCAAAATGTTTGCTGCTAAGGTTGTTAAACTGGTGCTTTTGGTTTGGAAGAAATCAACAGGTCTGTTATGACGTGATCTGTTTGGGCTGCAGTGCAGGGCTTCCTCGTGTCAAACACAGACAAATGCAATGATGGTGTCCCCCTTGGGTCGGTCGGCTGAAAGTGTGCTGCTGGAAAGCAGGCTGAGCATCCGTGAATGACACTTTGTGAAGAAGAACTTTTGTGACCACACGTCCCCTCTCACCTGTTCTTCTCCTGCTCTCTCCCTCTCTGTCCACCTCTCTCAGCCTTTACGAACTGATCCATGTCATATTTAAACTGAGTACAGACTGCTGCTGACGCACACAGGTAGCATCACGTTGGCTCGCTGTCACCTGGATCGAGCCCAGTTTAACAAACTAAAATAATAACGCACATGTCAGCTCCTTGGATGGAAACTGGCGATATCCCAGCAGACCAGTGGATCAAGGTTACGCTGGGTTTGTTCCTGATATGAATCACATTGTTGCATCAAGAAGTAAAATAAAACCAAATAAACATGTGGTGCTACCAGCTATGCTGAGCCCCTGTCTGTAAGGGAGCAGTCAAAGCTTTATTACATGGTTATATGCTATGATAACCATCAATGTGCAGCTTACAGTAACTGTGTAACAATACAATAAAACCTGTGTGAAAAACACAAACAAAAATGGGCATTTCATCATAAAACATGTGCATCACCTTATAATTCTTATAATTAATTTGACAAAACAAAAAGAACTCTAACGGGTCTTAAATCATTACTCTGTGTTTCACATGCAGCTCAAATTATTTCATTAACATTTTTTGGCTGAGTGCCGTACTTTACTGATAAGCCTGAAGGCTCCATCCTCAACAGAGACACACTGACAGAGTAAATGCTTTCTGGGAACATTCAATGTCTGGAACGGGCAGATTCTTGCAAGTATAAGCATGAGAAAAAAATCCAGCCTAACAGCAAAGTCGCATTCATATAAACTCTAATCAGCACAAGTGCAGACAATGGCATCAGTCATTGCCGCCCCGAGCTACAAAATCACCGGTATTGCAGAAATGTGCTCCAAAGGTAAGCGTGACCATAAAACAATGACACCACGGTCATTTGTGCATCGTAACACACTGTACAGCAGCTACACTGATCATGATGCTAGGTTAACAGGTTAAAAGGAGGACATGTACAAATTTAAAACCAGAATAAAGAGCAGGCGGCCTCCATACAAACTAACAGTGCTGAGCACACTCCATTCATTTGTTACTGTGTGGCTGCAGATTTAAAACCCCTCATTCCAAATATAAAGGCTGCTAGCATGCACTGCATAGAGCACTTATTAAGATCTTTACTGTGAACGTTAGCCTCTTTAGATGCCACAGGTAAGCACAACATGTGATTGCAACTATGAGAAAAATTATAACCACCTGATGTAGAGCTGTGGTCATGTCTGATGACTCGCAGAGTTAAAGGCACGTTTTTTATTATTTTAATAGAACTTCCTCATAAATACAGAAATAATAAATAAATTGACTGAACATGATCTATAAAAACAGTTGTGACATTCACACGTGGTTTTAACAAACGCACGTCTGAGTTAGTTAACATATCGATTGAATGCCTCCATGTTTGGTTTTGTATATGAGCTACTGTTGTTGGAATTGCACAGATGTGTCAGCAGCTGCCAGAAAATGTCTTTGACACTGCTGACCTGCACATTTACAGTCGCTCTTAGATTCTACACGCTTGAAATATTTTTCATAAAAGAAATACGAAGTTTAATTAAAATGTGCTGATATGATCGCTGGGGTTACAAACACACACTAAAAACAGGAAATTTGCAATCTCCTGGGGAGAGTCCATCAATTATTTCCTAATGAAACAGTCTGAGACTCACGCTGGAGACAGTGGCTCAGATGGACTGGTGCACAGCTAAGTCACAGCTAAGTCAGTTCAAATGAAAAGGCTCATTCCCACAGACTGTGATGTTGATGCTGTGCCAAGACATTGTGCCATACTGAGCTTCAAGTTCTCATGTGTGCAGGTTTCTCGTTATAACATGTTGAGTCTTATCATCCCCTTCCCCACCCTAATACTGTGGCAGAAGATGAACCGGACCCAGCTGGATGTTTCTGTTATGCCTGCATATCCTCTGTTGCACTGCAAACATGGTGAGTCCGTTTACTTAGCTGGGCTTCACAACTAAGTAACTAAAAGTTCGCTTCAACAAGCAGCTCGTAGCTCAGCTGAACATAAACTGCCTCCCTGTCTTCAGACGTCAGCACGCTGAGCCCGTTGTGGTGCATGGACATCATTCAAAAATGGATTTAGTTGGAATTACTTGGTTTCAGTTATGAAATTCTGCAGATTAGCAGAAATCCCCCAAATTAGTAAGGCTGTATCAAGCCTCATTTGTGATTATCCAGTTAAGAAAGCAAATAGAGGTCAACAGATTGTGCTATGTGGAATTTGTCTCCACGCCAAGAACAGGGCATAATCGGGGGCGGGGGGGTACAAGCACTTCCTCCTTTACCAAAATTTCACAATGAGAAATTTCTGTGACCATTCAAAGTCTGCCATGGCAAAAGGACACTTTCATGTTTGTCCCTGTTTCTTTTTCTTTTCCTCCACACTGATCACTGAGGACCCTGATAAAGGGAAGTCTTTCTCTCTTCTCAGAATTTCCCTCCAGTTACCGGCACATTTTTTTAACCTTGAGCCCAGAGTTTTGGTTCCTATCACTCACACCGACAGAGGATGGAGACCTTGGGTCCAGACATGTCGGTCCTCTGCTTAACCCCTGTCACGAGGCTGAAGGTATCCTGACAGTATGCTGCACAGCTTCCTCTCTGAAGCTGATAGATTTACCTCTATAGGTCAGACAGGCCACACTTTCTTCTCAGAACAAACAGAACACTGTGACAGTCTGCCATGTACAGACACGTCTGTGGTGCTTAACAATAAAAGGCGCACAAATGGCCACTGCACCGAGCCCAGCCCCTCTTCATTGCGTGTGTGCGTGTTTGTGTGTATGCATGTGTGTCCATGTGCATTTTACAGTAACGGTGGCAGATTTATTTAACAGTCTGTGCACTTGGGTCTAAATACAGGCTCGTCGACTCCACACAAACTCAGCCACATAACAGCACAAGACTTTATATAAACCATTTACAACATGGGAAAAAATAAGTCATGTTATTTAAGTGTGAAGAAGTTGTTTAATTAAAGTAACTGTGATGTACCGTCCCATTTGTGCATTACTGGATTACTGCTGTTGATGCACTGGGTGTTTCTTCTTCACTCACTGTGTGTTTATACACCCGCATTGAATCATTGTCTCTGTCTCTCTTCCACAGCATGTCTTTATCCTGTCTTCCTTCTCTCTCCCCAACCAATCACAGCAGATGGCCCCGCCCCTCCCTGAACCGGAGGTTTCTTCTGTTAAAAGGGAGTTTTTCCTCCCCACTGTCGCCAAAGTGCTGCTCATAGGGGGTCATATGATTGTTGGGTTCTTCTCTGCATGTATTATTGTAGGGTCAACCTTACAATGTAAAGCACCTTGTGTTCTAATTAAATCAGTGATCAAAAGGTGCTCCGTCCCCAAGCAGCAAAGCAGCCCTACACCAGCACATTTCCACCATCATACTTCATACTTGTTTGTCTTCTTCTGTTTACACCAGTTTCCTTTAAGGGGGCATCACAGTGGATCATCAGCTCCATCTCCTGCTGTCCCTAGCTTCCTCTTCTGTCACACCAACCCACAACGTGTCCTCCTTCACTACATCCATGAACCTCCTCTGACCTCTTTTCCTCCTGCCTGGCAGCTCCATCTTTAGTATCTTTTATCCACTATCCCCTCTCTCCACATGTCCACACCGCCTCCGTCTTGCCTGTTTGACTGTGTTTCCAAAGTGTTAAACCTGAGCCGCCCCTCTGACATTCTGAACTGTCTTGTCCATCCTGCTCACTCCCAGTGACACTCTTACAAAATCTTCAGCTCTCCTGTCTTTCTGTCCGTGCCACGGTCTCCAAACCATCACAGCAAAACATCACAGCAGGTCCATGTTGTAAACCTTCCCTTTCATTCTGCTATTCCACAGTCACAAATCCGCCCTGACACTCATCTCCACGCACTCCATCCTCCCCGCTCCCTCTTCTTCACCTCTCTTGTGCGCTCTCCATTACTTTGGATGGTTGACCCAAGGTATTTAGACTCATCCATCTTCACTATCTACTCCTTCCCTCCCATTCACACACATATATTCTGTCTCACATGTGCTGGCTGTCATTCCTCTTCTTTCCCGAGCATATCTCCACCTCTCCAGGTCCCTTTCCACCTGCTTCCCATCCTCGCATCTCATGTCATCAACACTCTCAAAGGTTGGACCTGAAATAAAGGTCCAACCTTTGTCTGGAACAACTGCCTTTCCACTTTTCATCCTCCTCACAGCTGTGCTCACTTCCTCCTCACCAATTCTTTGAATTTGATAATTACCTAATTGTCCTGTGTTTGCCTCTCTCTCGTTGTCTTTATTCATCACTCTCTTAGTACATTTCCATATCTATGCTGACTCGAAGCTGCTGCACATGCTTTCCAGCTTCATTTCTTAGCCATTCTTCATACTTGGTGCTATCCGGTTGTTTAGTGATGACGCGACGAATCCTACTTCCGGGCCTAAAGTAGTCTGAGTTTAATATGGCTTTTGTGTTATTAACATGTTTAATGTTTTGTATTTTCTTCTATTTGATCTCAAAAAGCTCCTAAAACAGTCAGTGATCACTGTTGACCTCCCTCGGCTTTTATTACCGCTAATCATTTATTTAAGCTCAGTTTTTAAAACCTTAGGATGTAACTACAGCCCAGGGTTAGGGGTTAGGGTACATTTGTTCCTGACCACCGAGAACACTCACGTTAACTTTTATTGAGTGGAAAAAAAGTTAGCTTGTTTATATTATGCTAACATAGCTGTGTCGCTAGCGGTCACGTAGCACATCATTATATACCAGCTAGCCCAACTTCAGTAACCCTACAAACGTCACTGCTGTTTAGTTTTCTGTCTTCATTTATGTTGGAAGTGATAACAGAGCTGTACGTTTTAATTTGTTTCCAAACCCCCGCAGTCAGGACATGCTATATTGTATTTAGATAGAAGCTAGCGAGCTAACTCCCTGCTAACTTCTAACTCCGTTAAATGTCATAAATTCCGTTTTCATGGATGCCTGGATGTTAAACTCAATTGTTACACCTGGTAGAGCAGAACTGATCATTTTATTAAAGATGAAAGACTTTAGACAGTTTTTAACTCTCAGTAATGCCACAGTGATCGTTTGATATATGGACCTGCAGCGGAGTTTAGGCCCAGACACGGCTAGTGACGTCAGACTGAACAACCGGATAGAGATTCGCAGACCACGTGACTTTCACGCATTGCATGCCGGGAACTCGTGGCAAAACAATCCAAGTACCTGCATCAAATGCAAGCATTTGCAGCACCGCAAAACGTTCATTCTTCGGTTCCAATAAATTCTTGCTTTTTCTTTGCCCCCCAAAAAGGTTCTGTACAAAACGAAGGAAACAATGCCGGTCCGTACAAAGACAGACTTGATGAAAAGTCAAAGAAAAGATACGAGGAAAAAATCAAAGGAGTGAAAGGGTCAGACCCTCACGAGCACACAGAGGGACAAAAGACGTTAGCGTGCTGCCCAACTTCACCACGCTCATATTTATAATCATACGGTTCTTGGAGTGAGTGCATACACTCATGAAGTTTAGTAACTTCAGGTCACTGCAACAAGCCCAGGTACAGTTTACCGACGGATGGGTGCAGGACCTTGAAATGCACCGTGTAGAAAGTAAAGACCATCGTACGTATCATAAGTTTACCAGTCTCACAAATTGTCGTCATAAATACACATTCGTTAACCGTTTATTAATAGGACCTTTGAGCTCAACGGTAATTAATTAGTAGTGGAAATAATTTCTGGTAGCATCACAGAAATGTAGCAGTGACAATAATATTGTATGTTGTAATCGCACTGGACAATTAGTGATACAAAACAACTGTTTTATCCTGTGAATAAAAGTATATGTTTTTGTCAATGTACCATAATAACAGAAGCGAAACGCAATATTGTGTCACGACAATTTACTATTTATGCACAATAAACAAAGGAGCATAGCGTCACAATTTCTGTTCAGCGCCAGACTTGCTTGTAACCTATATCACCAATTATGTTATGAAAATGACGCATTAACTACAACAGCAGACTGACCTTTGTGTAAATGCTTGGAGCAGACTAACCTGTGAGCTGGAGTGTTCTGGGACGTTATATTTGGTCTTTGAATGGCTGCAATCCAGACCATCCGTCGCCTCTTTGTTACTTCGGAAACATGGCTCGAACAATTTCTCTTCAACGACGTAATCCGATAACAACCGATCTCTTTACCCGTCGGCTTCCCGTGGCTGTCATGCGACCGGCTATTGCAGTTAATAATACAACAGCTTCTTGCCATTTTTTGTGTTTCTTTTTATCGCTGTGTGACTGATTTCAATTGAAAGCCTGCGTGCGCTAGTACCTCTTGCCACGAGTTCCCAGAATCCTTTGCGGTTTTACCCCTGAGTGACGTCACATTTTCAATCTCTATTAAAAAAAAAAGCTGTACCAGACACATGTACCTGTGATTCACCTGCACAGAGCATTAAAACATCCCCCTCTTCATGTGACAGTTTTTCTTGACCTGCTTAAAGAAATCACTCAGTTTTCATCACGACTATCAGCAGAGCAGAGGACACCTCCTGGAAATGTGTTAACCTTTCCTTATTGGAGCGACAAATTCTGCACAGCCTTTTGCAAAACAGTTTACACAGATGTGATTGAAGCAGGATGTGTCAGTCTGACCACGAGTGCCTCTGTTCAGGCCGACGGTCAACTCGATCAAGAAAAACTGTAAATCTGTTCCTTATGTCAACAAGATTAAAATGTATGTTTTTCACACCATTTTGTGACATGAATTGTCTAATAGTTGGATAAACACTGCATGACATTTTTGGGGCTGAACAAGGGTTAATGGCCTGTTCTCAGTTCTTGGCCTGATCTGCAGATCATGGATTGAGCAACTGCAGAATGCTGTACCAAAGCGAGGGAAGAAATGAGAAACAGATCTGTTGTTGCGGGAGGTTGGTGAGTGATGTTGTAACACAGCCAAGAGAAACAGAGGAGCTGTATGAACAAGAGTGAAGTGTGGTCATGGAGTTCTTTTCTACCTCATCATTCAAATGGAAGAGTTTTCTACAAAGATTAACTGGTAACACAGAAAATTCAATTATGGAACATATGTATCTAAATGTGAGAAAATGTGAAGCCAACACACAAAATGCTCAGTGCCAACAGAAGGAAATGAGTGTAACAAGTTCAAATTAATTGCTGTATCTGTCAACTGAAGCACGGTTGAGTGGATGATGTTGTCTTTTACTACTATCTGTTTTAGACAATCACACATGAGTGCACACGGACAAACAATCACCATGGCACAGGCACACAGACTCAATCAACACAAAAGAGGAAGCTGCACAGCTGTGCGGTGTTTTACTGTGCTGGCTGCCTGCTGCCATTTTGCATATCAAGATTACACCCCAATGGCAACACTCAGCCAGCATTCAAAAGGCAATCTTCCGCTTTCCGAAAGAGCTGCTTCTGACAAAGTTCACAACAGGAAAAGATATTTCCTTCTGTTTGCACTATTCAACATAAAAAACAATCCTGAACAGAAAAGGAAGACTTTACTTCAACTAGACAATAACAAATTAGCAGCGAATGGTCGTCGCTGAGTTGACGGGCTTTAATCATTTGTAAGCTAAAAAGGAATTTTATTAAAGATTAACTACAAATGTGACAGAAATGAAAAACATTTAGTAACACTATACTTGATAATTTACAAAAATGACAAAGGAAGTAGCTTTAAAAAAAATGTCTAAAATTAAATTAAAACTATTCAAAAAGACACGTTGTATTTTCAGGGTAAGGAAAAACACATCATTCGGAGCTGCTGGGATTATATCCACCTGTCATTAGTAAAAATAACTGTAATGTACACTTCACAGAGTGCTTTTTAAAACTTTCCTCATCCATAAGTTTGATGAAGCACATTTCATTCTGCAAACCTCTCCAGTTATTACACTTTAACATAATTATTCATTCATATATAAAGTCAGTATATACTGAGGAAACAGCAACAATATAGTGTACTTACATTTCTCCCAGTGCATGCTGCCTATCTGGTTAATATCAGATAGATAAACTGAAGAAAATCAAAGTGGCGCGTCAACTGACGTGCTTTATAACAGCTAGAAGCAAGCTAGCAATCCCCTGGGATGTCATAGCTTCTCTAACCACAACTGCATCTGTTTCACAGTTGGTAATGTCTTAGTTGAATCATACCCGTGACAGCTATTACATCTGAACAGAAACACACAGGCCCGGGTCAAAAAAGAGCTGACGATGAGAGAGCAAGCGCATAAAAAACATTTAAATAACCCATAACTAATTAAAATACTCTCAATGAAAGTAGTGCAACAGACTTCTTTCCCTGTTAGTCTTCTCTCAACAAGCAGACCTAAATTTAGTTAAACCGAAGATGTTATTCTGGCTGTCACTCACAGAAGCTGTCATTACACATTCAAAAGACTTTAATTAGAAAACCGAGCAATGTATGACTTAATTAGTTTGTTTTTCAGAGTACAATGGGAGGTCTGAGTTCAACTCATGGATGGATGGATTACTGTAGGGTCTACCTTACAATATAAAGTGCCTTGAAGTGACTCTTGTTGTGATTTGGCGCTGTATAAATAAAATTGAATTGAATTGAATAAAATTGAATTGACGGACGGACGGACGGACGGATGGATGGATGGATGCATGGATGGATGGATGGATGGATGGATGGATGGATGGATGAATGGATGAATGGATGGCTGGATGGCTGGATGGATGGATGGATGGATGGATGGATGGATGGATGGATTACTGTAGGGTCTACCTTACAATATAAAGTGCCTTGAAGTGACTGTTGTTGTGATTTGGCGCTGTATAAATAAAATTGAATTGACGGATGGATGGATGGATGGATGGATGGATGGATGGATGGATGCATGCATGCATGCATGCATGCATGCATGCATGGATGCATGCATGGATGGATGGATGGATGGATGGATGGATGGATGGATGGATGGACGGATGGATGGCTGGATGGATGCATGCATGGATGGATGGATGGATGGATGGATGGATGGATGGATGGATGGATGGATGAATGGATGGCTGGATGGATGCATGCATGGATGAATGGATGGACGATGGATGGATGGATGGATGGATGGATGGATGGATGGATGGATGGATGGATGCATGCATGCATGCATGGATGGATGGATGGATGGATGGATGGATGGATGGATGGATGGATGGATGGATGGATGGATGGATTACTGTAGGGTCTACCTTACAATATAAAGTGCCTTGAAGTGACTGTTGTTGTGATTTGGCGCTGTATAAATAAAATTGAATTGACGGATGGATGGATGGATGGATGGATGGATGGATGGATGGATGGATGGATGGATGGATGGATGGATGGATGGATGGATGGATGGATGAATGGCTGGATGGATGCATGCATGGATGAATGGATGGACGATGGATGGATGGATGGATGGATGGATGGATGGATGGATGGATGGATGGATGGATGGATGGATGGCTGGCTGGCTGGATGGCTGGATGAATGGATGGCTGGCTGGCTGGCTGGCTGGCTGGCTGGCTGGCTGGCTGGATGGATGGATGGATGGATGGCTGGCTGGCTGGCTGGCTGGATGGATGGATGGATGGATGGATGGATGGATGGATGGATGGATGGATGGCTGGCTGGCTGGCTGGATGGATGGATGGATGGATGGCTGGCTGGCTGGCTGGCTGGCTGGCTGGCTGGATGGATGGATGGATGGATGGATGGATGGATGGCTGGCTGGCTGGATGGATGGCTGGCTGGCTGGCTGGATGGATGGATGGATGGATGGATGGCTGGCTGGCTGGCTGGCTGGCTGGCTGGCTGGCTGGATGGATGGATGGATGGATGGATGGATGGATGGATGAATGGATGGCTGGATGGCTGGTTTGTATCATTCCCAAAACTGTCCTTTTTTCCCAGGCAGTGCAGTTGGGTTAGTCCTCAACGATGACACAAAGAGTGAAGTCTAACCTTCTTTGCTTGCTAATGAAAGTTGTTCCAAATGTAAACATATGAAGCACAGTGCTACATTCATATGGTTGAGGCGGTTATATGATTGCACATAGAGGCACAGTGAATGCACCAACATGACTGTGTAGAAGAATGTATGAATCTGAACACATAATGTCACTTCTACTTTCAGGTACTATTTATGTGACAGTCTCTACATGTACCACATGAAGGAGTTGCTCTATAATTTGTATTGCGTAATAGAATACTGTATGTCATAGAGAATGGCATCCTATTCTAGTCTGTCTTTCTTCAGTATTTCTAGCAGTGTGAGAAAATCACATTTCCCTTTTCTCACAACTTGGATACAACTTGTGAAACTTTTGACAAACTTTTTGCAGTTATTTCCCATATTCCCAGTTTTTAGCCCGCACTGACATTATCTCACCCCCTGGAGCATGTGAGGTTAAATTAACCACAAGATAGTATTAGAATAACTCCTGACTCCAAAATAAACACAGTCAAACTGATTTACATCCCAAGTAATTGTTTTTCAAAGCTGTCCTTTTTTTCCCCCCAAAACATACTAAGGTTAAGGTCAAAGGGATAGAATTTCTTGAAACATGTGAAGATTTGATCAGGAATTGTTCACATGACTGTCATCATGGTGAAAGTAAATCCCGTATTTCTGGGTTCACTGGTGCAGCGGAGCCAATGTAGCCAGATCTGTCTGGCTGCCATGAAACATCAAGTAAATAGATATGCCAGTGCTGACCTGTTTGGGCATGAGGGCATGAGTTAGTCCAGCCTCCAGTGTAACCAGAAGACTTGGAGAAGAGACAACCTGTTTTAAAAACCGAGGCTAGAACAAATGAGGCAAGCAGACATTAACGAGCTGGTTAGGAATCACATCAAGGTGTCTGCAGTGAACAGGAGGACTTGCCTGCTTGAAGGGGCAGAGACGACCTTTTTTCCTCTGTTTCTTCATCATTCTACACTAGCAGCGTACTCTTATCTGTTCGTGTCACATTATATGCGATTCAAAAGACGTCCACTCTAAATGGATCCTGGCTGCATACTTTGGGGGTATTATTTTTGTTTCTCAATATGCCTCAGTGTGTTCGACAGGAAGATAAGGAGTAAAAGTGTCCTGCAGCCACATTTAAGGTGGAACACCTTCAGTTAGTCAGACACAGCACAAGTGGATTTGGGTTGCAAAGTAGTTTGCAGATGTGTGGCAGCTGTGGGCAGTCTAAAGCAGATTTAATAAGATGCCCTACAAGGAATTTTGCATGTGGTGGGAAAGAGTATGACTGGCACTGAGATCAGCTGACCTGCTGGGATTACAGCAAAGTTTGATTGATAATGATAATGCTTAATTTATTTACTATGAGTAGAAAGTAATGTTTAATGTCCTGAGCAACATATGCTGGAATCAACTGCAATGTATTTTCCCCTTGACTACACAGTGTAAACCACGTGCACGTGCTGCTCATCGTGTATGCGATCACGTTCTTCTTCTCTTATAACAATTTTACAGTTACAGTAATCAGAGTTAGCCCACGCTGCCTTTTTTTATATGGCAGCCTACAGTAGAGGTTTTAGATATGGGCGACACGGGCGGTTGCCCGGGGCGGCATCCTGGTGGGGGGCGGCATCACGGGCATCGGCAAAAAAATAATAATTGCTCGTACTCATGCTGCCCCGACGTCAGCCAGCGCATACTGGGAATGGTACAGGCACCGATCGGTTTCCTATCGCCCATTTGCTGGGAGTAAGGGCGCCCTCCGTTTGCGAGGTGCGCCTGCTGCTTGCGGCGCAGAGAGGAGAGGGCGGGGCGGCGGGGGATTCACTGGCTGGCTGGAGCAGCATCTAATAACCAACTCGCAAAATAAAACAAAATAAAAACAAAACAACAAACAGGAAAACACCAGACATCATGATACAGACTTATAATTTGCACCGATGTTTTTTCGAAATTCTGTACGCAAAAAAAAGCGAGAGCCCTCGGTGCGCCTGCTCGCTGCTGAAGTCAAAGTAAACTTTATTGTCATCTCCGCTACAGACAGTCCAGCATATAGAGAGACGCGACGACGAGGCTCCAGCTACAGCAGTGCAAGGAAACAAACAATAAATATAAGAAGAGTAAGAAAATAAATATACACTTTAGGACTCGGGGTAAAGGATCAATAACAATTTAAAATGTATAATTTAGAGTTTGATGATTTAACGTCACACACAACCCGTGGAAAGAGCTTCATAATGATGTAAATCCAAGCCCATTATGTATTCACGGTCTCAATCCTGGGTTGTGTGAAATCCCAGAAGTAAACCTTAGACAAAGTGAATCTGTTGTTACGCCCCAGTCTAGGGGTACAGGAACGCAACATAAGTTTGAAAAGACTGCCCCGCCCTGGTCCCCAAAACCATACACAGAGGGAAACCAATTCCTTAGTGAATTGGGATTTATTCTCTACACTGCAAAAATGAAGTCAGGAGGAGGTGCTATCTAGAACCCTATGTGAAATCAAACATCAAACAAAAGACAAGCGCTACACCTAACTCCCTAACTGAAATAAACAGGAGAAAACAGTGCAAGGAAAAACAATCCGGCAGCTCACCCCTTCTGTTGCAGTGCTATTTACAATGAAAACTAATGTACACACTATATACAAAACTCAGAAAAGCCGCAAAAATCACAGGCACAAAAGTCTCAGGTTTTGGAGGCCAGGGTCAGGTCTGCTGCTGCTGTCAGTGGCTGCCCCGGGACAACTGCTGGTGAGGGATTTGAAGAAGATCACATGGCCAGGGGACCAATCAGCAGCCGTCAGCTCATCCACTCCGGGACCTGCAAAGACTTAAAGGCACAGACAACAACAGCCACCAAAACAGATTATGGACAGGGCCATAACACCCCCCTTCCCAAAACCAAACATCTCCCCTAAAGATGTTTGGCGCTTAGGGGTTCCGAAAACCACGTGACAGCGCATCTGCCAGTACATTCTCTGTCCCTTTTTTGTGATGGATCTCCAGATTGAAATCCTGTACTAAGAGGGACCATCTCATCAGCCTTTGGTTACCCTGGAGCTTCATTTTTGCAGTGTAGAGAATAAATCACAATTCACTAAGAAATTGGTCTTCCCTCTGTGTATGGTTTTGGGGACCAGGGCGGGGGCAGTCTTTTCAAACTTATGTTGCGTTCCTGTACCCCTAGACTGGGGCGTAACATAAAGTGGGGGCTCGTCCTCTTTTTTCTTTTGCCATTCTTTTTGCTCATTGTGTTTTGTGGATTGTCTGCAGTTTTTGGTTGGCAGTTTTCTTGTAGTGTTGGGGGTGGTCTAGTCACAATGACTTTTGACGTGGATGATTTTGCACTACAACCCACCGTGGATAAGTTGGATCGATGCACAAAGGCGGATTTGTTGTTGGTGGCAGATTTGTTTAATGTTAGTGTGCCTTTACATGCTAAAAAGGCAGAAATTAAGCAGTGCCTGACAGCTCAGCTGGTGGATAAGGGGGTATTTGCGAAGTCGAAACCTCGGCCGGGTGAGGCGACTGGAGGTTTGGTGGTGGATGCGGGAGCAGAAGCTGCTGCAACCATCCCACAAGCTGCCAGTGGACGGGTGTCGCCAGGGGCGGAGGCTCCTGCTGCCATTCAGGTCCCAAACGTTAGCCCAGCCGGACAATCAACAGGATTGGTTACGGAGGATCTTAGGCTCTCCCTTCGCCTGAAAGAGGTGGAGCTTGAGGCTAAAGCCAAAGAAGTTGAGCTTATGCATCTCCGCATAAGGGATATGGAGCTGGATCCTTCCCGACAACGCAATGTTACCTCTACCCCAGTGAGTAAAATTGTTCATTCTCCTCTGACCAATTTGATGCAAGCAAGAAAATTGCTTTAGTGCCACCTTTCAGAGAAAGTGAGGTTGACTCTTACTTTAATGCCTTTGAACGCATCGCAACCACTTTGAAATGGCCCAAGGATGTGTGGAGTTTGTTGCTGCAGTGTAAATTGGTGGGGAAAGCACAGGAAGTGTGTGCGAGCTTATCTATTGATGACAGCCTGGATTATGAAATTGTGAAATCCACTATTTTAAGGGCTTATGAGCTAGTTCCAGAGGCATATCGCCAGAGGTTTCGGTCATGTGAAAAATCTGCCAACCAAACACATGTAGAGTTTGCCAGGGAGAAGACTCTCTTGTTTGATAAGTGGTTAGCTGCAAGTAAAGTGAAGGACTTTGCTCAGCTAAGAGAATTGGTCCTGCTGGAAGAATTCAAAACGTGTCTTCCAGAGAATGTTGTTGTATATATCAATGAGCAAAAGGTGGATTCGTTGTCTAAAGCTGCTGTTCTCGCAGACGAGTTTGTGTTGACCCATCGCGTTACATTTTCAGCTGTGCGCCATGAATGTGCCCCGTTGTCTAAACCTGCGAGGAGTTTGAGGGTTTCTCCTAAGCGTCAAACGCGCCCTGATCAGGTCCCCATGACTGTCCGAGAATGCTTTTATTGCCATGATACTGGCCATCTCATTGCCAATTGTCCATCGCTCCGTCGCAAAGAGCAAACTCACACATTGAAAAAGCCAAAAAGTGTTGGTTTTGTTCAGTCGGTTTCTCCTCCTTATCCCGTCAGTGATGAACCAGGAAATGACAGTCTTGACAGCAGTTACCGACCTTTCATTTCACAAGGGTTCGTCTCACTGACTGGAATAGAGGAGGATCGCGTGCCGATTGTAATTTTGCGCGACACTGGGGCTGCCCAGTCTCTCATTTTAAAAAGACTGTCCCGCCCTGGTCCCCAAAACCATACACAGAGGGAAACCAATTTCTTAGTGAATTGTGATTTATTCTCTACACTGCAAAAATGAAGCTCCGGGGTGAACAAAGGCCAAAATAACAAACAAAACAAGCTAAGTCAGGAGAAGGTGCTATCTAGAACCTCAGTCAAACAAAAGACAAGCGCTACACCTAACTCCCTAACTGAAATAAACAGGAGAAAACAGTGCAAGGAAAAACAGAGGGCAGACTGTCAGCAGCAGGCTCGGAAACAAAAACAAAATCATCGATGGGGTTTTCAATTACTTCAGGGATCGGGAAAACTTTTCCATTGGCTAGATCATTCCCCAGAATCATAGTAACCCCCTGCACGGGCAAGCGAGCGCGCACCCCAACTGTTACCGGGCCCGAAACGAGAGGCGACTGTAGGAAGACTCTGTGCAGCGGAGCTCGTAACACACTCATTTTCACTCCCCACACGAGAGCATCAGCACCACAAAACGAGTTACTTGAAAAAGGCAACGCGCTTTCCAAAATGAGAGACTGGGCAGCCCCAGTGTCGCGCAAAATTACAATCCGGCAGCTCACCCCTTCTGTTGCAGTGCAATTTACAATGAAAACTAATGTACACACTATATACAAAACTCAGAAAAGCCGCAAAAATCACAGGCACAAAAGTCTCAGGTTTTGGAGGCCAGGGTCAGGTCTGCTGCTGCTGTCAGTGGCTGCCCCGGGACAACTGCTGGTGAGGGATTTGAAGAAGATCACATGGCCAGGGGACCAATCAGCAGCCGTCAGCTCATCCACTCCGGGACCTGCAAAGACTTAAAGGCACAGACAACAACAGCCACCAAAACAGATTATGGACAGGGCCATAACACTGTGAACTAAGGTGTAGGTCTGTTACACAGCAAAATCTCCAGTGTTAAATTAACACTTTTGACAGTGTTATATGTGTAAAAGTAACCTAGTCAGTTTTGAAGATTAACAAAGACTAACACTGAGCAGTGCTGATTTTCTAACACTGGAAAATAACTCAAAATGTTAGAAATATTCCAGTGTTACAAAATCAGCACTGCTCAGTGTTAGTCTTTGTTAATCTTCAAAACTGACTAGGTTACTTTTACACATATAACACTGTCAAAAGTGTTAATTTAACACTCAACAGTGTTGTATTTAACACTCAGAGGTGTGGACCCATATAGACACTCTCTAGTGTTAATTTAACAGTGGAGATTTTGCTGTGTAGGTTATGTTGTGGTGATCCTCGGGTTGGGGGATTTGTGTTCATACTGGAGTGCAAAATTAAAACCAGTGGAAGATGGACAAGAAAAGACAAAAGTCAATCAAGCCATCAGGTGCTCCGTTTAGAAAAAAGAGGAGGAGAAACGAGCAAAAGATGCAGGTAAGCAGATGTGTGATTGGATAATGGCAGGTCATCCTGAACCAATCAGAATCAGAATACTTTATTAATCCCTAAGGAAATGATGTGCGTTACAGTTGAAATGAAGAAGAAATGGTAAATTGCTGATTTGTCCTGTTCTCATTGTGTGATGAATTATGATGGCTGTTTGGTAGCTGTTTGCATACAATGCATACTCTCTCTCTCTTCATGTGTGTGTGTGTGTTTCTCTGGTGAATTTCGTCCACAATCCTTAATATGTTTTATGTGTGTGTATGTGTGTTGGGAGGGGGGGGGGGGGGGGGGGGGGGGGGGGCAGAGGGAGTGTTCGCCCAGGGCGCCAAACAGGCTAGGACGGCCACTGGCAGCCTATTTGATCAGAGAACGTTCAGCCAATGAGATGGCTGCAGAGAAGCTTGCAGAGGTGGGGTTAGGGGCAAGCAAAAAAAAAAATACGATTATCATCAGGTTATTGATATCATGAAGAGTTTTGGTATTGGAAATGCCTCATAAAGTATCAAAAGTTCAGTTCTCTAAAACTGAGGATGTCCCCACAGATTAATAGAAAAGGTCATGACTCTAAAGTCAGTTCTAACCCTAGAGTGAGGTCACAGAAGTTTAAAAAACCCTCATACATTTAAAGGCACACTACACCACTTAACAAGCAAGGTTTGATGAGTAAAGTTCTGGTATCCTATGAGACAAAGCACCACTTATTTGTGCCTGCACCCATGCAGTTCTGAATGTAGCTGCTAACAAACCCTGCTTGCATTACCTGATACCGAAGCTTCTAAATGAGGGAACCAACGGCTGTATTCATGGTGGCCATCTTTTATATCTAGTTTACAGTCTTGACTCAGGCACTTCGAACACTGCTTTAGGTTTAGGCCTGGCTTGACCCTTAGTTTTAGCCCATAAATTACCCACGGTCCCTGAATTTCACTTCAGCAAAATACAAAACACAATCACTTTTAATGGCAGCAATGGTTAGTCTGGACTTCCAGATGCTTTTCTTTCCAAGCTCCTTAGGCTGGGATGACCTGGATGACTGAGAACCCTCACAGACATTACACTGAGAATATTAAAAATTAGCGGAGTCATATTTTGTTAACAACAAGATAATGAGACAAAGACTGAAAGGAAATGACACAAAATTACATTATCACTGTATTACTCCCATTTATGTATTTGATACAGTCATGGTGAAACAGGAAGTAAAATTAGACAAATACAATAAAACAGTTTGAAATGTTAACTTTTTATGCCAGAACTGATTGTGCCACAATATGAGTCTTTACAGTCAAATGACCCGATGCTAAATGCAAAGCTAACACAGTACCTCCTGCTGCCATACCTGCCCCTCCCAGCCAGTCGATATTTGCTTTCCCTGGAAAACAGCATCACTGCTGAAAACAAACACCTTCAGGCTCTCGCTTCCCTGTAAACTGCAGCATTTTGCCAAGATTGTCATTTGGCTGTCTCAAAGTGACCTTGAAATCATACACACAAACAAACATGACAGCGGGAATTTGATTTCTTTATTTATTTAGCGAGATGAAATCGCTCAGCTTCCCGTCTCGTCTGCTCCTGCTGCTCTGTGAACAGCTACAAGTGGCTGAATCAAAAGCATCACTGCTGCTGAGCAGAGTGACAGTGAAGTGTATTTGTTTGACATGAACTGTGCTTGTTAAAGTAAATGGATTGTTTACTTCATTTCCATACATAGTGCATGGACAGCTGTTCCAGGCAGGTGTGAGGTAAATGTTTAAAACAGACCAGAAAACCTCTGCGACCTCAGACTGTGTTCAGAGTTGTGATGCAGCAGGCAGTTATGGTGTTCACAGTCAGTTCATTGTGGTTAACTTCCTCTTTTGGAGTTTAGTCACTGGTTATACTGCAAGCACTCAAAACTGAATCAGAGTACAAACTCAGAACCACATTTATTTGTATTACATTTATATTCTGTTGTAAATATTACATATATTTTGTCAGCTTCAAAGGTCACAGATATTATATAAATTATATGCTTTTCTTTTTAAAGCACCAAAATCTCTGACTGGCTTCATGTTTTTCAGAACGCAGACAGAACAGGAAGTAAATTGCATTATTTACTCGTTCTGTGGTTATTTTCATACTTTTGCCCAACAAAAAGCTTTGAGCCTGACACAAGGGACTTTTCTTTTTAAAAAGCTCTTCATCAGAAATCATTTTAATTGTAAGACATGCTTTTGTCTATTAAATGGCCTAAAATAGCAGAATTTTTTTTTTCTTGTTTACATGGATATATCACACTCAAATGCTCATTCCACACCAGGAAACATGTTTGAATATTTTATTTTAAAGTTTACTGAACAATGGTCAAAATATGTCATGAGAAAAAAACACACGCTTGTATGCATACATAACAAAGAACTATTTACTCAGCCATAATTTATTAATTCACCATCTAATGCAACTAAAGGCTAAAAACGATAGTAGAATACAAAGAAAAAGTGCAAAAAGAAAGTATTGCATTACACTACACTATTGTGTTGCTGCATGAAGGTGTGCAGTCAGCTGTAAAAATCTGGAGGCTAAATACAGTGCTATGCATGACCCTGAAACCGGTCTGACTTAGTCTATCTAGCAGCACAAATGGGAAACACCTGCATGTACTTCACAGTTCACTGAATAGCAACACGCTGCAAAAAAACCTATTTTTATTTTAGTAGCAGTCAGTGCCATCTGCTTCGTCCGTAATAGTTCAAACTAAGAAGTTCAGTTCTACCTAATCCTGTCTTACTTTTCTGTTTCTACTCAATAAGAAAGAAAACTGGAAGTCGTGCATTTCAGCACCACGATGCTGTTTCCACAGACGTAAACATTTACATCCTACTTACTGTTTTTTCCTGGAAATGAAAATGTAGAATTTTACATTGTAAACTAAACACCAAGCTCCAACTAAAATCCATACAAATCATATTAATAACAATACAAAGACAGAAAAGACAGAGAAAATGTTCAAACTCACACTCTGAAACTACACGTGTGTCATGGCAGGTCCAACAAGTCCATTGCTGTCATTATTGTGTGTTGTTGGATCCTGTATGTGTGCAGTGAATGATGCAAAGTGTAGTTTAATGAGAACAGCTGATGCAAAGAGGTTTGAGGATGACAGAGGGGATAGTGTGGCTTTGTGACTGTTTATAAAGAGTTATTGGCTGTGGACAGCGGTGTGGACTCAGACAGCACAGGCCTCAAAGACTGAGTGAAACCAAAGGGGTGTGTGGGGGGGGTGGGGGGGGGGTATGACTGAAACATGAAAGATGAAAAGAGTGAGCAGTGAGCAAAACAGAGAAAGTCAGCCACCTGTTCATGAACAGTTATTTGTTTTTGTCTCAGTTGCCAGTTCAGCCCATGGGCTGTTTCTCATCACTGATGCTATCTCTGCTCTTTAAAGACTTTGTTAATAAGCCTGTCCCCACGAATGTTGTGTAATATGAATGCAAAAACATACTGCAAAATGATATCTGCAAATTATTATTGATTATTGGCAATCACAACATTTCAGAGTGAAAATAAATCAATGTGATACAACAAGGAGCTGGGATCTAAAATGGGCGCAGCGTCCTTATTGTAACAGACAGATTTTCACCATCTTAGATTTTAAGAATATCACATTAGGCTCGTTTCTAAATGAGGAAATAAGTAGAACAAGGCATTGATGAAGAGCCTTTTATAAGAATAAAGGAAATGATGTTACTTAAGCAACTATGACTGCTCTGCTCTGTATTCCAACATTGTCTTTGTGTATGCACCTAAAACGGCTTTTTTCAAACTGAAGCCTGCACCAAGGCCTGGTATAAATTGAAATAAGGATTATTCTTACTAGTATTATCATTTTGAACTCTAGTAGTGTTCAGTAATTCTAACCAAGAAGACAAATATTGAGCCCACAGCATACAGTCTGGTGAAATAAATCAGTGGTTTTACAGGACTCTGTGTGCCTGTGAAACAGTAAGTGCACCCCTACTTCTTAGTAGGGAAAGTAGCCAGAAGCTGAGCACAGTGGCAGTTTGAACATGATGGCACAATCTTCTAGGAGTGGACATCTTAACACCCCATGTTAAATGTTAGCGTTTATGGTGGTGCCGGTTTTTATGAGACTGATATCCATATTTCAAGATTTCAAAATCCTACATTTTAGCCAATATTTCTTTTCTTTCAGGCATGTGGAATAAAGAGACATTTCCCCTGTTGTGTCTGGTTACTGATATGACAGTACATGTTAGATGGCGCCGGTGAGGTCGGCTGCCGTCACGACTGCTCCGACCACTTTTTCTTTGTCTTTGTTTTTTTAAGTTAGTTTTCAGCGTTTCTAAATCGACAAAATCATCACCATTGGGTACATTAGGTATGACAGTGACACTCTTGTTTCTATTGGTATACAATGTACTCACAATTCGAAGTTTTTAACTCCGGATCCGAGCTGGCCGAGTGAGATCTCGAGGGAGAACAAAGGGAAGCGGCGGCGGCCTAGAGGGAAGCAAGCCGGCGTCAGGAACAGGCTGAGAGCTCGTGCACACCGCACACCTCTGCCTAGCATCCTGCTCGCCAACGTCCAGTCACTGGAGAACAAGCTTGACGACCTCAGGGCCAGGATAAAGTTCCAGAGAGACATTCGGGACTGCAATCTCCTCTGCTTCACCGAGACATGGCTGAACCCAGCGGTGCCGGACCACGCCATCCAGCCGGCCGAGTTCTTCTCGGTTCACCGCATGGACAGGACACGGGACTCGGGGAAGTCAAGGGGAGGCGGCGTGTGTTTAATGGTGAACAACAACTGGTGCAACAGTGCGAACGTTGTTCCTCTCACACGCTCCTGCACACCAAATCTGGAACTACTGTCCATCATGTGTCGTCCTTTTTATCTACCTCGGGAATTTACATCGGTCATTGTAAGTGCCGTTTATATTCCACCACAAGCGGACACGGTCACCGCCTTATGCGAGCTGCATGAGGCACTCACACAGCACCAGACACAACACCGGGACGCTGCGCTTATTGTGACGGGGGACTTTAATAGCGCCAACCTCAAACGCGCAGCGCCGAACTTTTATCAACACATCACCTGCCCCACCAGGGGTGAAAGGACACTGGACCACTGCTACACTACGGTCAAGGACGGCTACAAGGCACAATCCCGCCCCCCGTTTGGCAAATCTGATCACGCCGCCATCTTCCTCATGCCAAAATACAAACAAAGGCTGAAACAGGAAGTTCCGGTTCAGAGGAAGGTCGCGCGCTGGACGGATCAATCGGTGGCCGCGTTACAGGACGCACTCGATGACGCAGACTGGGGCATGTTCAGAAACAGCTCCAATGATGTCAACGTGTTTACGGAAGCGGTTGTGGGATTCATCAGGAAACTAGCGGATGATACCGTGGAGACAAAGACTATCACAACGTTTCCCAACCAGAAGCCGTGGGTGGATAAAACCATCCGCGACGCTCTGAGATCCCGCACCGCTGCCTACAACACGGGACTCAAGACGGGGGACATGGACCCGTACAAAGCCGCGTCATATAACGTGCGGAGGGCGGTGAAAGAGGCGAAGCAGCGCTACGGGAGGAAACTAGAGTCACAACTCCAACAGAGTGACTCTAGGAGCCTGTGGCGGGGACTAAGGACAATAACGGACTATAAAGCACCAACAACCGGTATGACGAACGCGGCCGTGACTCTGGCAGACGAGCTGAACACTTTCTATGCTCGCTTCGAGGCTGCAGCTAAGGTCTCCAACAATGCTAGTGTTAGCGGCGCTAACGGCTGCAGACAGGAAGATACTGCCAGCACCGGAAACGTGCTCGTCATCTCCGAGCATGAAGTAAGGAGAGCCTTCAAGAGAGTGAACACCAGGAAAGCAGCAGGACCAGACGGCATCCCAGGTCGTATCCTCAGAGACTGCGCATACCAGCTAGCTCCTGTGTTCACTGAGATATTCAACATCTCTTTATCTCAGTCGGTGATCCCCACATGCTTCAAAGAGTCCATCATTGTTCCTGTCCCGAAGAAACCCCACCCTGCTTCTCTCAATGACTATCGCCCTGTAGCCCTCACCTCAGTAGTGATGAAGTGCTTTGAACGCCTGGTCAGAGACTTCATCATTTCTTCACTACCAGACACACTGGACCCACTACAGTTCGCTTACCGTCCAAATCGTTCCACAGACGATGCCATCTCTCATCTCCTCCACACATCACTCACTCACTTGGACACTAGAAGGGGGAATTATGTTAAAATGCTCTTCATAGACTACAGCTCTGCATTTAACATCATAATTCCCTCCACACTCACCACCAAGCTGGAGCATCTGGGACTCAGCTCATCTATGTGTCAGTGGATCTCCAACTTCCTAACTGGCAGACCACAGGCAGTAAGGATGGGCGGACATGTCTCAGCCTCCACCACTCTCAGCACTGGAGCCCCCCAGGGGTGTGTTCTGAGCCCCCTGCTGTACTCTTTGTACACATATGACTGTGTGGCCACTACCAGCTCCACCACCATCATCAAGTTTGCTGACGACACCGTCGTGGTGGGCCTGATCTCTGATAACAACGAGACGGCCTACCTGAAGGAGATTAGGAATCTGGAGAACTGGTGCCAGAGGAACAACCTCCTTCTAAACGTCAGTAAGACAAAGGAGCTGATAGTGGACTTCAGCACTAAGCAGGAGAGGAACTACCAGACCCCCGTCATCAACGAGTGCCCAGTGGAGAGAGTGGACAGCTTCAAATACCTCGGAGTTCACATCACGCAGGACCTGTCATGGTCCTGTCACATCAACACCGTGGTGAAAAAGGCCCGACAGCGTCTCTACCACCTCAGACGCTTGAGAGACTTCCAACTGCCCTCCAAGGTGCTCAGGAACTTTTACTCGTGCACCATAGAGAGCATCCTGACGGGAAACATCTTAACCTGGTTCGGGAACAGCACCATGCAGGACAGACGAGCTCTACAGAGGGTTGTGCGGTCAGCTGAGCGCACCATCCGCTCCGAGCTCCCTGACCTGCACTCAATCTACAGCAGGCGGTGCTGGACCAAGGCCAGGAAGATGGTGAAGGACCTCAGCCATCCCAACAACAGACTGTTCTCTCTGCTGAGGTCAGGAAAGCGATTCCGCTCCCTGAAGACCAACACAGAGAGACTGAGGAGGAGCTTCTTCCTGCAGGCGATACGGTCTCTCAATCACACCCCCACACAGTACTGACCCACACATATGGTTCTTACACACACACTGGACTTTCTGGACTTTGTTTTTGCACAACACTGGTCACTATATTCTTCATTTCCGGTTAATACTTGTACAGCTGCTGTTATTGTGTATATATTTATTTATATTTAGATTTCTTCATACATTCTTATATAGTTCTATATTGTGTATTTTAGTGTACAGTTATTTTATTTTCAACTTTCATTTATATATTTTATCTTATTCTTCCCAGTTAAATTTACCCTTCATTCTAATTTGTGTTGTACAGTTATTTCATTTTTAACCTTAATTTATATTTTATTCCTTCCTAGTTAAATTTACCCTTTTTAATTTTTCATATTTATTTCCTATCTTATTCATAGCCTTTCCTTTTTTGTTTTCTTTAGGTCACGAGCAGTTGTCCAAGCATTTCACTGCATATCGTACTGTGTATGACTGTGTACGTGACAAATAAAAATTTGAATTTGAATTTAAAAATGAATTTGTTTTAGAGTCACATAAGGACGACTCACTGATGACTTGTTCATTGTTGTGTGTGTGAGTTGCCACAGGGAGGTTGCACAGTGTCGTGTGCTGGAAAACTACAGAACACATCATCAACACAACACGGAAAATGAGCTCTGTGGGGAATTAGTGTTTACATACAGGTTTAAAAGGCTACTACAGCAAGATGCCACCACAATAGCTAACACTGCATGTTTGAGTTGACAGGCTTTTTCAGCAACACAGGCCCAGCGGGTTCTTAGTTAGGAGATGGCAATGGAGAAGCTCGGGCGGCATGGCTGGAGGCCCAGGTCAGCCGAGGGTTGTCAGATGGCCAGCAGCGGTGGCTGGGACTCCTGGAATCAGGCTAAAGACCCACTGGCTCTGGATTAAACAGCCAGCTCATGGCTCACAGGATCAGGTGTCCTCAGGACTCTGACACAAACTGGAGATTCTTGCTCAAAGAAGTCTGTGTTGCTGTTGTCATGATGTGTGGAGAGTAGAGCAAACAGAAATTATTCTCACATATAGTGACAAAGGACACGTGTAATACACAGGAGGCGAATCAGCTGGGGGAAAACAGGTGAACAGAATCAAGCCAACAAGACAGAGAAGAAGCTAAACACGCACACAAGACGAGAACTAAAGAACACCTGAGGATATAACCGCTAAACACAAACAGAAAACCAAACGAGGACTAAACATCGACGCATTTGGACCTAAACGAGAAATCAGACTAATGAAAACCACCAAACGTAAACAATGATCAAAAAATAATAACTCCAAAGTATTAGATGAGTTCAAAAGTTCAAAACACTGTGTCAAAAACCGCGGATCATGACATGCTTGATTGTTTACTATTGCAGTTAATAGCATTTATGAGTTGAAGGAACTTGGACTCATGATCTCATGCTCCTCTAAAAGCCTGTCTACCCCCTCTGTGATCTCAGAGCTGCCAAATCCTTTAAACTGCCGTGACCTGTTTCTCTGACCTCTCACGGCCCCAGCGGGTCTCCCTGAGTGCTCGGTTTTTTCCTGTGTGTGTTTATTAAAATTGCTATAAGCCTGCAGTAAAGTCATAGTATGGTAGATAGTACTGTGGTATTAGTATTAGCAATATAAACAGATTCCAGATAAGGTTAAAAAAAGGGCTGTGGGTGTGTGGAGTGATTTTGTGTGCATGTGTTGCGTTCCTGCTCTTCTTAACCTGTGTGTACATGCCAAGCCTTAAAGGGTCTGAAACATGCCTCCACCTGCAGAGCAAACATCTTTCACTGGGGTCTGTGGCTTCACTTTCACCTTTCATTCACTACCTCACTCTGTCACGGACACATAGCATGTACACATGCATGCGTGTGTGCAGAACAGGACAGTGTCACCTGTGCAGGGGATTTGAAATCCTGCAACAAACATGCTGCTTCAGGGAAAAGCCGCAGTGCTCCCGTCTCATTAATGCTTAAGCAGCTCGAGAAGGTGAAAGAATATCCACCAGCACATCAAAAGTTCATAAGGTCACAGCTGCATGAGAGGAGGGAACAGTGAATGTTGTCACTCGATGCCCCCCAAAGGCTGCTGAAGAAAAACATGAAGCACAAGTGGAAAGTCCCATGCTAGGTTAATATTTGCCTACTGAGTAATGACAGGCCTTACTTCCACTGAAACAATAAAAATGATTTCAGTAACTTTTGATAGTTGAGCCTTTGAATTATTCATGAATAGTTTTCCTCATCGTGAGCTGATATGCATTAGCAGCACGAACCAGCTCTGATAGGGGAGTTCCCACACGCGCAATTAAACAAAGAGCTTATTTACATGAACAAAGCTGCTTTGCCACTACAGCCAAACACTGATTATTACCTGAGCAGGTGTGTACAGGTCTGCTTAATACATATATACATTAGTGCTGTCAATAGATTTTTAAAAAATTAACTAATTAATCTCACAATTTTCTGTAATTAATTGCTATTAATCCCAATTACTTGATCAATAGCCTGGCTGTAATTACACTTTATATTTAAGCTTGTAACAGACATTAATGCAATATAATGAAATAAATGGAGAATAAAGAAAGAATCTATGCTTAATAGTTTTCTTTTAGCACAAGCTCTCCTGTGAAATACAACGTTTTTAAAAACCTCCATACTAATAGCTAAGTATGCACTAATATATAATATATATTTGTTCTCAAATTACAATTTTTAATAGGATTCATCACAGGGTTACTGGGGATTAATTTGGATTTTAATCACAATTAAATATAATTAATTTTTATTCTATATTAACCTCTTAAGCCCCAAGCCTAACTGATCTCCTGCCTTTTGCCCCCGTAGGAGATCAGTTAGGCTTGGAGCTTAAGAGGTTAATCGCATTTCATTTTGCATGAGCAAACAGACTCGAGAAAAAAGGGAAAATATACAAACTAAACATGTTTATTGAACATCTTGAACATTCATGTACAAACTCTGTAAGCATTTATCCACTCTCTCTCTGTCACTCTTGGGGAGGCTTCGAGTCCTTGAAACGAGGAACCAAAGCTTGTAAAGCGCCTGTTCTCAACAATATTAACACGTCTGCAGTTTGTTGCAATCCACTTGGCGTCAGTCAATATGTCCGAGGTCGACTTGGACATATTGCTCTGTGTGACGCGTTAGCCAAAGTGCTAGCAGCATCCCCGACTAACGTATGCTTCAAGTCCATGTGATATTTTAAGCTGGGAGTGCTTCCACAATGTGCATGAGACTTTATGTTGGTCGACTTGTTATTTTTTTAATACCCAAATTTCCCATCAAGAGGGCCAATGTGCGTTTAGCATCTTCCATATTGAGTTGACTGGTTCAGCTGCCCGTCACTACCAGATAGTGATGTGTGGGTCGCGAACGAAACGGCTCTTAGAGCCGGGTCTTTGAAGTGAACGACACGAGCCGCTCCTTATCGCGAGCCGTGGGTTGTTTTCTTTCTCTCTCTCTCTTTTCCTGCTTCACTCCACAGCGAGCCTTGTGCTTTACGCTGAGCAGAGGGGGGAGGGGCGGTAGTTACACTCAGTAGCACAGGAACAGAGCGGGAGGGAGAGAGAGAGAGAGCAGGGACAACAACATCACATTAGAAAGGTATAGTAATCATCCACAACTATTTTCAGTTGCAGATGATAAAGGATTCAGAAAGTTTATTCATGCAGGCCCATATGACAGAGAATATGCATGTTCTTTTTGTTTTCATATTATAATTTATATTTAATTGTGTTGTGGTTTGCAGTGTTTTGTGTTGTTTCACTTTAAATTTGTTTAAAAAGAAAAAGCTGAAAATTTAATTAGTTAAAAGTTGAAATGTGAATAGTTGGTTTTTGTATTATATGATTTATTTATTACATTTTATGTGGAGTAAATAAATAAAAGTATATTTACGGTGGCCCCCAGAGACAAAGCACGTAAAAACTCCAAAACACGTACAAACACAACAGAAGTGCTCCAGGATGCTAGGGGGCAGTGTTGAGCTTTTGTTACCTCGTGGCTACACAAGCCAGCAAGTACCAACAACCGGATTTGGTGTGTGGTAGTAACAGGTAAATGGACATATTTTTAAATTATTTGAATATATATGAGTGCTTGTGTATAAATACACAAACAATACACACATGCTTTCAATTGTGTAATTTAAGTGATCTAGTAGCTCTGCTTTGGAAGTTCAGTTCATGCTAGAAATGTGTTGTACGTGTTTTGTCTCTAGGGGCCACCTCATATATTTATATATAAACATATATAAATAAAACCACTTTTTTTTTACGTTAGTAATTCCTTTTGTGCATAGTTTTATATTATTGTTAATAATAAATTAATTTTAGCAACAAAACAACCTGAAGAGCCGGTTCGGAGCCGAAAGAGTCGGTTCTCTAAAAAGAGCTGGAATCCCATCACTACTACCAGATCGACTACATTGATTTGCGCATGTGTGAAGGTAACTCTACTTGGACAAACTGCCCGAAATGCGTTGACAGAAACATTTCATGGATTTTGAGTCATTCTGCACTCCAGATGCGTTAATAGCGTTAAATGTTTTGTATCGCGTTACTTGTGATGACAGCTTAATCTCAAGTGTTTTGACAGCACTACATAGTTGATTCAATATCTGTAGTTATGTCCTTAACCAGCTGACTGAAGCCCAACCTGTCCTGTCCCTCCACAGCTCAGTCAACCAGAGGGGTTCCATCTCCTCCACCAATCCCAACCTCCACCCAAGCCTCCTGAGAACATCATCATCATTGTCTACTCCACTGTCAGCGAGCCAAATTCCAATTCGGTTCAGATTTAGTTTTTTAGCGCCAATTCACAACAGCAGTCGCCTCAATAAGTTTTATACTGTAAGGTAAAGAACCCACAGTGATGGAGCAAAACCCCAACAATCAAGTGACCCCCATGAGCAAGCACATGACACTGGGAAGGAATAACTAATAATAACAGGAAGACACCTCGAGTAGAACCAGGTTCAGGGTGAGGCGGCCCTTGGCTGAGGGTGAGGGGACAAGAAGGAAGACAAGAAAAAGAGAGCGCAGACTAACAGAGAGAGACGACGAAAAATGTAATGACATTATAAAGATGTGGGGAGTAAAAAGAGGTGAGGGGGAAGTGCTCAGTGTATCACTCAAAGTCCTGGAGCTGTCTGATCCTATATCAAACTCACCTGATTTAGGGGAAGAACATTTGGGGACATCCAAACCTTGTGTCTTTAAGGCGTTTCTGAAGTTTAATGGATTTGTCTCTGGCCTTATAGATAAATAAAGCTGGGTTTTGTCTGCATAGCAATGATGATGTTGCCTCAGGCAAACATTTCAATGATAATGTATCGTTCCCATCACAGAACAAAGTGGAACTCCATGACATGATGTGAAGTAATGTGACAGAAACCCTGAATGAGGCCCATGAGCTATAACTGTGTCCAGGTCTTTAAGAGAGTGGCTGCACCTCCTCTGTAGTCCACGCTTTCTGACAGTTGCTGCAGCCAGGTTCCAGACAGGAAAGCTAAATCAATATTTTGATCAATTATTAAATCATTTATCACCCAGGACTTAAAGGACAGAGATCCAGTGTTTAGTAGCCCAGATTTACAACATTTGTTTTATTCACTTGTGTTTTCTTTCTTTGTAATTTTTCATCTTTAAACAGATTTTTTGCTCACATGAACCAGAATGATCCGCCCATGTTTTGCACTATCTTCCTTTGTGAGGAGTTCCACATTGTCCGCCAACCGAACCACTTTTCCAGCAAAATATTTGTATTTGATATGTGGGACATCTTAGAAGACATCAAGAACCCTCTTCTACTTTCTTCTGCCTCTGGTCTGGATATGTGAAAACAAAAGCACCTGTATGGGGTCTTGCCTAACACCTCAGCCTGTCACTTCAGTGTACCGTCAGTGCAAATATTGGCCTTAAGCTTCATAGATAATTATAAGATCCATAGAATTAACAGGACCAAAGAGAAAACATAAAGCGTTTCTTGCAATATCATATCTCAAAGTCATCAAGACGTCTCTTAATATGGCATCCATATTCAGGAAGTTATGGAACTTCCCTTTTCAGTTTCTGACCAGGAACATGTGCAGTTGTACCAGGTGTTTTTACAGTTTATCTTAGTTAAACATCAGCTTCCCTGAGAACTGCCTCGTCCTCTTACTCGCTGGCATGGATGGGGCAGACAAACAGGTTGTCATCACACTGCATGAACTTGTCCCACTATGTTATTATTAAAGAGGAAAATGGAGGGATGGGGGTGTGCAGTAGCTTGCATGATGCTGTGGGGTACTTAGCTTCAATATAAAAAGTGCATGACTTGCAGGTGAGGTCAGGTCATCTGAGGAAGAAGCACAACTTTAAGTTGAAAAAGAAGTTCAAAAACAGTTATTAAGAAATGTGTCAGGTTGTAACAAGCTCTGTGCTTTTTGTTAGAAAGACTGATTGTTGACTCATAATTACTCAGTGTTTGTGCTATATCCGCTCATTTTGAGTGAGAAGTTAAATTGTTCCAAAATGCTGTGTTGACCCAAAATATGACCTCTTCTCACTTCTTTTAATAACTAAACATAAAAGGGAAAAGTCATGTAGCAAGACTCTATGAACTCTCGTTTGCACTGTGTCACATTTAGATCAGTTGCTCATCTCATACATTCATATTTTCTCTTCAATCTAAAGAGATTATTCAACGTACCTCCTTACTGAGGCTTTCTGTGACTGATGTCAAATGAATAATCCCAAAAGACAATGTTGCGGTCACAATAGGCTGACTACACTAAACCCTGAACCTCTTGGACATTTTCATTTAATTAGTGAAAGCAGGGGAAGCAGACAGTTAAAGGCTGCTGCAGCATCTTTTGGGATGCCTGTCAATCAAACTTGGAGCCTTCATAAAATCTGAATGTTTTTTTTTTTTTAATTTAAGTAATGTCCCCTCACCCTTCCAACTGCTGGTTATGAAGGAGTGAAACAGCAACGCCTTTCTTCTATTATTAACACGGTGTCGGTGTTTTCCCCCGCAGGTTTTTCCCTGTTTCCTTGAACTTTGAACGTGACTTTTGCCTTGGGTGGTGTTATTTGTAAAAGAGCAGTTCCACATTCGATGTTTAGAACTTGCATAACATCTTGGGAAACTACAATCTCGGAAGTGAATAATGAGAAAATCATTTTCCTTTTAATTTATGCTTTAAGCGCAAAAGAGCAGCGATCTACAAGTCTGTTCAGTCTCACCAAAGAAAGGTGTCGCAAACTGAACGAGAGGTGAAAGCAATACTTTAAGCTGCAAGCAAAGTGCTCTCAGGCTGCACTGAAACTCATTTAATGAACACTACCTGCACCTTCACACAAGTGGCAACTTGCACAGTTTCTACAGTAGGAACCAAAGAAAAACGTGACTTAATGCTCTGCACACACAGACACACACAGACTGTCCTGCAGGTCATATTATACAAGGGTACACACAATAGTTCTTTTATTACTCAAGCATGTTACCACATTTGTTTGACTGATATCAGTTGAAACTTGTTGTTCTTTGTGTGGCTCTTTGAAGGCAAAGACACCATTTAACAATGAAGCCTTTTATCAGGTTCACATGTAGCAAGTAAACCATACGTTTATCAATGCAGAGACATCATCAGCAGTTAGGAGAGAAAACTCAAAGGTGATATAGAACAGAGAGAAGGATATCAGCATAGCATACAAAGCTTGACAAGAAAATATGCAGACAGGCAAAGGTTAGCAGCTCCCAAAGGCTCTTTATTCTAATCCACTGCTGCCACCTGTTGGTAAATCCTCGCACATACACGTTCTCTGAACAGGGACCATGCAGTGAGTAATAGGAACACTAGATGGCTGCAGACGACTAGGTTTTCAAAACACTATATACTATCGTTTTAAGGTTAGGCTTCATGAGAAGATGATGCAAGAGAGGCTGAAGGTTCAATGGAAGCAGGCAGTAAAGACATCATTTCATGGCGGCAGTCCACATGCTGCTGCAGTCAAGCAATCCTCAGATAGGGCGCGGGGGGGTGCTCAAAATTAACCGGGCTGAGTCACAACAACCCACATTCATCAAGAATCTAATATGGAATCACATCTATCTGTCAGCAGGTGGAGACAATGCAAAGCGCGCATGTTTTGATTGACAATGTCGCTGCTGAGGGGTTACTGCTGCTGCTGCTGATAGTGCTGGAGGGCGGGGCTGTGCTGGGCTGAAAAAGTCCATAGGAGAGATGGTAGCTGATTACAGTTTTTTGCAGTCGCTAACAAGCGTTTGTCCAAACAGTTGTCACATTTGCAAAACTCTAAACACAATTAGCACAGCATCGGTCTGTTGTGGCCATACCATTCACACATTTCATGTCGTGTTCACCCAATATGCAGTCAGTGAACACATTTCCACGATGCTTACATTTTCTTAACAGTCAAGCTATACCTCCCAACAAAACTATGGACTGTTCTTGTAGTATCTACGAATGTTAACACACAACATCCCACAATAGCAAAAACAATATTCCAAACCTTAGATACAGTATAAAAACCTCTGCCCCTGCAATGATATCAGTACAAAAACAACATCAATATCAAAAATATATATCAGCTGATAATAAACAAACAATTGAATAATTGACACACAGCTGATTTATGTTGGGTAAATTGGGCCAACCACAGCTTCTTCCATTCTGGCTTAGACTCAGTGGGGTTCATAAGGCAAGACCTTGAGGAGTGATGTTTTTGGAAACAAAAAAAAGACAAACACTGTAATGTCTGGTCGAGGAAGAGTAAGAGCAAGGGGCCCAGAGAGAAGAGAAGGCCCAAGGAGAGGGCAAGGTATAGGTGTAAGAATGCGTGGTGGTGGCATTCCAAGGGCTGCAAGAACAGTAGTCAGTGATGAAATCCGTGCCACTATCATTGACCATGTAATCAACCATGGTCTTTCACTAAGAGAGGCTGGTGAAAGAGTGCAGCCCAATTTGAGGCGGTCAACGGTTGCCTCCATTATACGCATCTTTCAACAAACCAACAGGTAAGTATTGCATTTTACATGGATTGTTTCTATTCTCACTTGACATGTCAATATGGTCATACAGTAATGCATATGTTGAATTTTCTGTCTTTCTAAAGAATGAAACGTCTTCCACCCTCTGGGGGAAGAGGAAAGCTCCTCAGTAATGATCAGGAGCTTGCCATTGTGGAAATGGTTACTGCAAATAATGCAATAAAACTGCGTGAAATACAAACCAGAATTGTGGCGGACCATGAGATATTTGACAATATCGATAGAATCAGCCTCACAACCATTACGCGGACATTGTCCAAACACAGAGCAGCTCTACACTGTTCCCTTTGAGAGGAACAGTGAGAGGGTCAAGGAGCTACGACGACAATATGTCCAGGTACAGTGTATATTCAATCCAATGTCCAGTTCTATAAGCTTTGCACTTTGCAAGTAGGTAACCTACACAATACTAGGTTACAGTACAGTATGGTATACAGTAATAACATGACTTACATAAACTTTGTTTCAGAGAGTTATGGAATTGGAGGCCAACCATGCCCCTCATGAATTCATAGACATCGATGAGGCAGGATTCAATCTGGCCAAAAGGCGTCGACGTGGACGAAATGTAATTGGAAAAAGGGCCACAGTTGATGTGCCAGGACAGAGAGGGGCAAACATTACCATGTGTGCAGCAATTGCAAATGCAGGATTACTCCTTCACAGATGTCAGGTTGGACCCTATAATACAGAGCGCTTGCTTGCCTTTCTCAATGATCTCCACCAGCGCCTGGTTCCAGAGCAGGGTCAGGAGGGTGAAAACATGAGGACCTTTGTAATTACCTGGGACAATGTGGCTTTCCATCACTCGCAAGCAATAACAACATGGTTTGAAGTCCACCCAAGACTGGTAAGTCTCTTCCTTCCACCCTATTCACCTTTCCTCAACCCCATAGAGGAGTTTTTTTCTGCTTCTTGGGACTATATTGGCCCCCGTTTTAGTACATAACAGTATTCTTGAAATGAACTTTTAGATGTACTTTTTGTTCACCATAATTGTACTAGCATAATGTCATAATGTCTACAAGGGTATAATTAAAATATACTCGACTCTATCACAATACTAACCTTACAAGTATACTATTAATTAATAGTATTACTAATGTTTCACATTGTTTGAATAAACAAATACATTTATTAATATATGAGGTTCTACTCAGTTCAAGGAATTAAATTTTAGTGTGGCTGCAACTTACTCCTTAAGTTAAAAATGATGCTGTATATTGTAGTTTATATGTTATACTGCTTTCACAGTGAATCACATTTTATAGTAACACACTCTGAATGAGGATTTAAGTAATTACTCTTAGATCTACAGTAGAAAACAACAGAAATCCGGATGGTGTAATAGTATAATCTCAGTAACATCACCAATTGTTACATTTGCTGTATTTTACAGCTGTTTCCATGAGTACGGTGAGTTACCGTAAAAATAATGTAATCTCATGGAATTTTCATGCAAATTACAGTACCAAACTGCTAACATCCTTTAGAGTTTTTTACTGTTGATTTTGCAGTACTAAGCTATGGAAATTACTGCAAAGGCTAACAGTGTGGGCAGCTCTCTGGGTGCTCAGCACCCCCAAAGCTCTGATCCTAGAAACGCCCCTGGGTATGAGGACCACTGTGGGTTAATCTTTGTAGTGATACTCACTCCTTTTTTTGTATTTAGACCTGGTTTAATTCTGGTATAGTTGAATATTTGTATATAATCCTCGCAGCTGTCAGACTCTATAACAGGGGTCACCAGCCTTTCTTAAAACTGAGAGGTAGATAAAACTGTGAACAGTTTGGTTCATCTTTAGTTACATGGTTCTATCTACACTGAAAAAAATGCAATAGGGTGGTTGTTGAATTTGCATAGAATTACTTCATATATCCAGCATGACTAATTTAAATTTCACATCTAAACATATTTTTGTCTTTTAATTTTCACATATTCTTTAAGAATATTCATTCTTTTAGAACAAATCATGTTGAAAAGAAACAAGTTAGTCGTGTTTTATCCTCAAGCTCCGCCCCCTGGAAAGGAAAAATCGACTGCACTGTCCGCCATTTTTGTCTCTCGCTTTGGAAAATCTACTACCATCTGGAGTTTTACACTTGAAGGTAAATAGGATTTTAAAGCTAACACACCAGTGAGAAAGATTGTAGACCCTTTATATATGTGGACTTTTACTGGGGTGTTGTTATTTTACAGGTATGTGGGCTGTTTATCGAAAACCATGAAAGGCCAATGTTAGGCTCCAGTTAGCTAATGGTAACCGAAATTATGCGATAAGCAAATTAGTAATTAACATATATAATGTGAGTTAATATTGTTTGTATATTCTTTCAGTCTAAATTAACAGACTATTACAAACTTGCATCGGTGTCTGTAGTAAGTGGTGGTACCTGCAGTGTCTTAACCATTAAACAAGCTAATGTAGGGCCGGGATATGACTAGTTTGTTGAAACATGTCTGCTGCCAATGTCACTGCTCACACACGGTAACATTACCAGCACATAGCCACTAGGGGTGCAACGATACACAAAATTCACGGTTCGGTTCGGTTCGATACTTTGGTGTCACGGTTCGATATTTTTTCGATACAAAAAAAATGTTCATGCCTTTTTAATTTGTCATTTATTAAAATTATAAATATATATTTTAACTCAAAAGTACAGTTTTTAAATTTAACCCTAACCCTTGTGCGTGTTTTTTATTTTGACAGCGAATGCGCACCTGCGGACCACTTATGTGCAGCCCTGGTTATTTAGCTCGTCATATTGCAGCCACAGAAATTCTTTTGTCCATGAAACCATAAAGCTGCACTTTCTTTTTGCCTTATAGTCTGATTTGTCATAACTTCTCCGTTTTGTGGTAAGCTTTTCTTTGGCTGTCACTTCTTCACCCTGACCTGTCTTATTTGGCTCAGCAGAACTAAAATATATATCTGTCTGTGAAGGTTCTCAGTCATCCAGGTCATCGTAGTCAAATATATATCCTGCTGCTTTTACACACGCACTCACATAAGCTCAGCGATTCTCTGCGCGATCAACCTCTCACATGTTTAAGCTGCGGGAGATTTCACTTGTCATGTTTGCATAGTAAGCTAACGATTAATAAGACGATGTCAGAGGAATTGGTGCACAAATTATCATCACTCACAGATCAGTGCTGTCGCTCTCTATACACAGTTCGCACGATTGCAAAGTGAAAGCAAAAAAACAAGCGCAAATTCAAACGCGACTTCAATATGTCACATATTGACAGTGGCTCACCGATGCCAATGACATAATACCCAGCTACATTTCTGAAAGAATGCAAAAGCATTGACATATATTTTTCCTACAATAGCCCGACGGGCAGGGAAGAGATAGCCCCGGGACGTCGGGCTAGCGATATTGCGAGCCCTGTATCTGATTGAGGAATCACTCATCTTTGGAAAAGAGAGTTTATTACAGAGAAATGGCTCTTTCCAAAATAAAAGCTATACTATCCGCTTCTTCTGGGCTATATTCTCAGCAGCATAAGGAGAATCATGTGCTAACAGCTGTCTAAATGACTCGGCTAAAGTTAGTAGCATGCTTGTTGTTTTTGTCTTTGCACTAGGATGATGTCGGTGTAAATGTGCAGTCATATTCGTTGTGTTCCCACTAGTGCTTTCAGGTTAATCTCGTTGAAATGACCTTAACGCCACAACACGGCAAATCTCCGTTAACGAGCTACCGCCGATCGCCCCGTGCATGGGGCTAGATGGCCAACATGTTAACGAGCTAACTGCGCTAACACACTAGCTCCCACCCATGTAATTGAGCATTGCATGGCAAACATACTGTTTTACTTTAGTCCATGACTCGCTTACCTTCAGGGTCATACGTCACATGAAAACCAAAATAATTCCAAACGCCAGATCTGAATGCCCTGCGCTCTTCCTTCTGACGATGCTGTCTGTGTTGAGCGCTCAGTGAATCTGCGTTCGACTACTCCGCCTAGGCCGCACTGTCGAGCCTAGGCGGAGTAGTCGAACGCAGATTCACTGAGCGCTCAACACAGACAGCATCGTCAGAAGGAAAGTTGATAAAATAAATTAAAAATTTTGTATTGTTCGATACATATGCGTACCGAACCGAAAGCACTGTATCGAACGGTTCAATATCGATACGAATATCGTTGCACCCCTAATAGCCACAGCCGCTATAAACATGCTGAAAGGTCAATCTAGCTTCTGTAGTCAGCAGCTGGAAGACTCAACACAGACCCAAGATTCAGTGTAACGGTTATCTAAATGTTGTGTGTCCTGTTTGTAAGCCCAGAAAAAGAAATTAAATAAAATGACGACCTTGAGCTTCAAGCTAATGTAAGCGTAATGCTATAGCATAAAGCGACTAATGCAATGATGACGTTGTTAAATTAGTAAAAATACAGTAAATATATCCAACATGAATCAGTTATATTTTTGGTCTAAACATAATTAAGTCTCACGCCTTTCACTTGTTTTAGAAGGATGTTCAGTCTTTTAAAACCAGTCATATCAAAATAACAGAAAATAGTTGTGTTTTCTGTTGAAACTCCACCCCCCAGGGTGTGTTCTACGAGGGAAAAATTCACTGTGGCGGTCCGCCATTTTTTGTCGTTGCTTCGTTTACGTTTGGTGCTGAGCTTTACTTTGTCAAGGTAAACTGAAAACTACATGTTTGAGAGGAAACGAAGAGAACATCCATTAGATGGGGAAGTTTTTCTCATGAATTCCTGTTGAGCAACATAATGGAAAAAACAAGTCATTCCTTAAGTTAACTAACGATAATGCTAGCTTAAGCTGCAGGACAATATTATGTGCATTAGCTTTTTTTCAGTGTGTGCCCAGTCACATTCGCTTGTTTTTTCTCAGTGAATACAGACTAACAAACTCGTGTCCATTTAGTTAACTGGTTGTACCTAAAATGTTTTAGTTAAACAGTTAAATAAGCTAGTTTGCCATGGGGTGGGCTCTGTTGGGGGGGGGGGGGGGGGGGGGGTGAAGATTTGCATATGTTATCTCACATTCTGTAAGGTAAATTTTCTGGAAAGGTCAAATTAACTAATTTAACTAAGTATTAATGAAAGACCTTGATGTGTATATGACAATATTAGATGTAGTTTCTGGGTCATTTGGCAGAACTGCAAAATGGCCAGAAGGAGGCAACTGCTGTGATTGCAAACAGGCTTTGGGTGGTATGGAAGTAAGGGCAACTATGGAACTGCTCAGCAACATGGGACCCATAGCTAATAAATAGTAACATGACAAAAAATAACAACTTTGTGTGGATGTAACCTTGTGAGATTTGAGATTTTGACAGCATTTTTATGTGACAACTTGTCTTTTTAGATAAATGCAGAGTTTAAGCGCATTACCACCATGCCACTGCAGTCCAGATTACTCTCGCAGATAGATGTGCTATCTGACAAACTCATAAAGGTCTTCAAAAGGCGAGGAGGACAAATAGGAAGAAGACTTAAGAACATTCTGGAGCCCACGGCCCAGGTAAGAAAAAAATAATTTGTGTATACACTTTAGGGAAAATAATAATTTTAACAAAATGCTGCTTGTCACTCTATGCCAGGAGTATGTTGAAAATCACCTGGGATTTTCACAATTTACCATGGGTGTGGTTTTTTCTTTTTCTTTTACCTGCATTAGAACTATGTGTGGAGTTGATAGTTGAACACCTCTCTATGCTCTGACAGTATTCTGCTTCTTTGCATGGAGATTTCACTTCATGCATTACCTTTTTAAGCATTCTGAGGACTCAAATCACATGCTGTAATGAATCCATTTTTTTTTTCACCTAATGTGTTAATGTTAACATTTTTTGGAATAGTGACACAGATTAAAATAAGATTTGATATAATGTTCTTTGACCAGTGTTCTGTTTAATTAAATTTTGGAATTCTGCATTTTCTAGGCCACAGATGAAGCCATTATCCAACGATCTAATAAGGAAACAACCATGGGAATTTACATCATAAAGTCAAGAGATGCCAATGGCAGCCCTGAGGACATCGGGATAGTCCTTGAAGGCCAGAGAGTCTGGCAGGATTTGGATAACTATACCCTAGCAGCTGCAATGCTGTTTGGACTAATGTACACTTTGAACCTCACCTACCCACTGGAAAAGTATACCTTCGAGGTATTATAGAAACTGGTTATGGAGCTCAAAAGGAACAGCCTTTCAAAGAAGGCCCAGGTTCTCAGGACCAGACTGTACGATTGAACAGTTTTCCAGTTATGATGTGGGAACAACATGTTTACCTCTTCGAATATGTACCATCCTTTCTTTTAAGCCAGCACTGGTAAAGTTGCAGGACATAGTGAAACTTATTTTTCTGGCACTTTTCAACTTGGGGCCTTTATTACTGCAGTTTTCACTTTTCAAGCCACGGCTCTTTTAAAAAAAACCCTCAAACTTTGAATGTCCATTTTTCTCAATGGAAATGGCGCCTTGCACCAATTTCACCAGTTTGCAATTTTTTTCCCAAGGTGCACCACTACAAACAGATTGCATCGTCTAGTATTAGTGATTGTGATGTTTAGTGATAGAAGCAAGCCAATACTAATCAGTTTAGGTCTCTTGGTTGTGTGCCTGTGGGTTATAATGTTATTTTAAGTCTCTTCTTTGTGTCATTTTAATAATTACACCCCTGTTGCCATATTACCTCATGGCTCTTACATTTAAAAAACTATTTTTTACATAAGCGTGATGTCATAAGGCCCCACAATGTTGAATTCAGGTTACAGCAGATAACTTTGAGGAATGTTGTGGAATGTTTTTCAAGAGATGCATTGTACAAATATGACTCATGTATATTTTGGAAGCCTGAATTGAAAGTCCATTGTTACAACTGTGTAGTATTTTCAAAAATACAGGTCATTGTTCAAAAATGTTTTGCTTATTTCTTTGATTGAGAGAAAGTGTACAGTACATACAGTAAGATCAGCCTTAATTTAGTTTTATTTATTGAACACTCAATTATATATTAGATTATATATTATATATTAGAAATTTGTTATAAAATAAAATAAGCTTACCATAAAATAATCTTGTCAATATAACACATAGTAGTCCAATACAATTAACACAAAAAGTTCATGTCTGATAAACAAGTGGTTTCTATAAATATTTGACCGGAATGAAAAACATAACAACAACATAAAAAAGTCATGTTCGTGTTACCAGAAAAATGTGTGCAGGTATAACATAAAAAACTAAGGTTAACCAAACATAACTTAATTTCGTGCAACCGCTTACAATAATTTTTTTATGTTTATCCCACTGATTATTTTTTTCAGTTTAGCATGTTCTATCTTGATAAGCTGTCTTATCACAGGTTAATCTTTCAAAACTATTAACAATGATTTAAGCAAGAAAAGGGCTACATGTCAACATACAACTCTTTATTTCTATAAATGTCTTACTTCATTCCCACCTGATTGACATGTGTAGGAATTATGAGTGATTGGCTCACTCTGTCACGGTCTGGCTGGCAGACCGTGGGGAGATGGGGAAATAGGACCCAAACGCCGGACTCTTCAGTGCAACAGTGTTTATTTACAAGGTGGTGAAGTAAACAACAATAAATCCCCAGTTTCCCAGACTCCCGTGTAGTGTCTTCTTCCAAAAGTCCCCGTGTAGTGCTCTCTGCTCCAGTGTCCCTGCACTCCTCCTGAGGGGGAAACAATAGAGGCAGCTGTTACACACTTGTCCCAGCAGGCATACACTCACACTTGACTGTGCTTGAAGACTGACGTGTAGTCAAACGCAATAATCCAGCGTCGGTGGAAGCTCCATCGCTCATCTAAATAGCTCCCCCGACAAGCCCAGATGAGGAGCAGGCGTGCGGCAAGGACTTTGGGCGTGGCCAGCCCTCAAGTCAGGCCACGCCCCCAGGGCTGAAGGTGCCTGTAACTTGGCCACAGAAGAAAGGCGACACACACACACACACACACCTGCCTACATACAGATGTGCACAGGGGCAGTGCAGACAACACACCAAATAATAATAATAATAATAATAATAACAACAACAACAACAACAGTCGTAGTCCCCACTGCCCACGGACCACGAGTCCCCAGAGTCGGGTCCGTGACACACCGTAGGGGTAAAAGTTGTTACCAATCAAATTATGATATGTTAAAGTTAAAACAAAACAACTGTTTTAGATATTATCTAATATACATTTTGTAGTTATCCTTATAATTACAAAATGTTTCATGTAAGATTTAAGTTTTGTGATTTAAATCTGACATCACCAAAGTATTTTGGAATTTGAATAATGTATTTTGTAACTGCAGTACACATGGGACTGTCTAGTGGACGACTTCATGGCTGTGCCTTCACCTGGAGACTGGCGCTCCATCACAGAGGGATTCCAGGAGCGCTGGAACTTCCCTCTGTGCTGTGCAGCTCTGGATGGGAAGCACATCCAGACAAAGGCACCCCATATATCATATAGGAGACACACACATTGATATACACTAAATATTCATTTCATTTCTTTTTTGTGGTGCCCAAATTGATGCACCTGCTTGATTTTGTTTAAACAATTATTGCACACTTTCTGTAAATCCAGTAAACTTCTTTTCACTTCTCAAATATCACTGTGTGTGTCTCCTGTATGATATTTAACTGACATTTTTTATTGTAACAACCAACGATTTATACAGGAAAATAATGTCTATTAACAAGGTTGCCCAAACTTTTGCATCCCACTGTATCAGTATATTTTGTCATTAGTATAATATGAAATAAATTCTACATGTGTCAAGTCGTGTGCCAACATTTGCTGTGTAGTAGAACTGAGACATTAGTCATTATAAACATTTATTTGAAATAATATTAAAATTCTCACACAGAAAAACATTAAACATAAATATGTAAAATATAAGAATTTACAGAGAGACAGGAATAAAAAGGACCAGCTGCTCTCCAGAGCAGGAACAAGGCTGAGGAGGAAATGCTCCATTGGAGACTGGTGTGGACTCTTCAGGGACTCCAGGATGGCCAGCTCCAGCGCCGATGGACCGTCCTGGGACCCGTCCCTCATCTGCCTCGGAGCCGTCCTCCCCTGTGGGCCTGTAAAACAGCACAAAACACAAAGACATGAGAAGGCTGCTACTAGATTTTAATTTCAACATTGAAAAGAAAAAAAAAAAAAAAACAGGATATAATCAGATTGGTTGTAGATATTTAGTAAAGGTGATCACAAGGCAATCCCACCGACTAAAAAGGTATCAGTGCTTGCTGTACATATCTGTGGGTGCAGCAGCAGGAGCTCAGGCACTGGGGATGCTCTGCTGCAGAATCAGTTGGTTCTATCAATACAGTATTAAATGTTAACAGGTTGGATATAATAATCGTAGAGTAGACAGTGGTCCCTCATTTATTGCAGGGGTTCTCAGAATAACTAGCCCCTGGTCACAGTTCTCACAATTGATTCTCAAAGTGCAAACCTTTGTAGATTGCAAAACGTAAAAGTATTATTATGCCGCGGTTTGTCTTCATCTGCCTGCCACTTTCGTGCGCCTTTTTCCCTCACGGTGCAGGTGTCTATTTCCGAATGAGGCTCATAGTTATGGGTGTTTTTGTGCTGTTTTTTCTATTGGACGCGATGGTTATCAAAACCAAACGTGATAAATTTGGCAAGCGCAGGAGATTTGTCAATCAGGCTGCAGAATGCAATGCTGTACTGTGCAATAAAAAATCAGCGAAAAAGCAAAGCAGTGACGGATGAACAGCGGGACCACTGTGTGCTGTTTATTAATAAACAATAAAATATATTCCTAAATGACAACATGCCTAAAAGCAGAACGGTATTTGTACGTCAGTGGGAAAATAGCGGTGGCTTGCTAGCTTTTGTGCGGCTTCCCCGGGTCAGTGAAAACTTTCAAAAGAGAAATGAATGAACTTACCAGGTTGCCCGATCTCTTCACATATCTTCCTCCAAGCTCGGTCCTTTTTATTCCTGTCTCGGTACTGAAAGCAGCTGGTGTCGTACAGCTCCGAGTTGTTTGCTACGCGTTGATGAGCCTTCCCTCCATTGAAGTATGAAGGGCTTTGGCTGGATCTGCCCCTTTGACCTAGGTCAGAGCCACGTCACCAGGCTCCTGATTGGTTGTCGCGGCGCGATTTGACGCTGGAGTTCAGATTTTTCCAACTCGAGCCGTAGACGCGAAACGCGCGTATGCACAAAATGCAACACAAAAACTGAGGAGCGTGGTTTTCACGCGTTTTTGCGACGCAAATCTGCTTCTGAATTTTTGCAGGACCCGCAATTGCGTGTCATCGCGCTTCTACATTAACTTTACATGTAAATCTGATGCTCTGATCGCGTCTATCGCGTTCGATTTGAGCAGACCGTAATTCTGTCGCACGGAGACCTACCTTAGCACTTGCGCAGGTGAAGCCAAAGGGAAGATGTGCTTCACCATATTTTCTAGTCTTTGGCTTGGAAGGAAATTGGTTTGGAAACATATTCAGCGATGCTTCATCTCCTGCTTTGCGTTTGTGTAGGAGCCCCATCATAAACCTGTCCATTATGCTAGCAGTGTCCAAGAGTTCTTTTTTTTTTCATACCGCGACCCCCCATAGGGGGTGGGCCCCACACTTTGGGAACCTCTGTTCTATGAGCAAGCACTTTGGTGACAGTGGGAAGGAAAAACTCCCTTTAAACTCGCCTGTCAGTGCGCCCCAGGGCAGCTGTGGCTACAATGTAGCTGCCATCACCTGTGTGTGAATGTAGTGTAAAGCGCTTTGGGGTCCTTAGGGACTAAGTAAAGCGCTATATAAATACAGGCCATTTACCATTTAACAGGAAGAAACCTCCAGCAGAACCAGGCTCAGGGAGGGGCGGGGCCATCTGCTGCGACTGGTTGGGGTGAGAGAAGCAAGGATTTAATTAAAAACTCAATTTACATGCATCCTATATGTGATCAGTATTAAAATAACATCTAATTTAGTAGAAATGTTCTCAGCCAGGAATAAAAGTAAGTCATGCAGGATGATGACATGGAAAAAAATCTGCTTTGTTCAACATCACTACTTTTTCTTGCCATTTGAAATAAGCCTGATAATAACTACAAGAAGTGCAAAAAATACGCTTTGCATGTCCTGGAACAGGGGTCGCCAACCTTTCTGATGGCGAGTGCCATTTAAAATTTCCTCAGAAGTCAGTGTGTCATATGATTGCATTAGCAATAAATTTAATAATGCTCTATATTAACAGTTACACACTATGTATCAGAATCAGAATACTTTATTAATCCCGAAGGAAATTATAGGTTACAGCAGGCAGCACGCTAATGGCGCATGCACACTTACAAAGGAACCTTCTGACCAAACTAAACACAAACAACACATTGGGAAGACATGTCAGAGAGGTAGGCTGATAGGAAAAAACAACGACAATACATAACATGAGGTGAGAGGAGGAGAAAAAACTCCACTCAGACTGAGCTCCTAGTGGGAGAACAGTTTGATAACAGAAAAAAACACCTCAGCACAAAAAGCACATGACTATCAATACACCATGAAACACAAGATAAGCAACAGGGTGGGTAAAGGGTAAGAGAGCCGGTGTAGACAGCGCATCCGGTCCTGCAGCATGTCTGCGCTGGTCCAGTCGACCGCCATCTTCCCCGGGAGGGGACAAGCATCGAAGGCGTTTGGAAAGGGAGGGGAGATCAGTGTGTATCAGTGTATGTGTGTGTGTGTGTCCAGAGTTCAGCTGAGACAGTGTCCTTCGCCCTGCCAGGCTAAGTAAACAGTCTTCCAGCCAACCCAGGTGGCCTTGCATAGGGGAGGAACAGACTCAACACAGTCGTCATCAGGGTGTTGTTGTTCGGCTCCAGCCTTGAGCCCACAGCTGGCGCCGAAGTGGTAGCCGGAATAAATGGTGATTTTTGTTTTATGCGAGCAACTCATGAGAATTTCAGAGCTGTTCTTTAACACTCCGACACTGGTCTCTCAATCTCCCGTTGGAGAGCTGCGAGCTTTTCCCTGATGTTATCAAACTTGTGCTCTGTGATGTTGCCATTCTTTTGCTCAAAGAGCCGATTTAGAGACCTCACGACCGCAGTGAGCTGTTCCATGATGTGATCCAACTTTCGCTCAGAGGTGTTATTCTGAGTATTCACGGCAGCCGTTAGCTTCTCTCAAGGTGTTAACCATGCTGCTCTCAGTGAGCCCGTTCGGAGAAGTCGCGCCTCGTCCCATCGTTTCAATCCCAGCGGGCAGCCTTGGGGTGTTTGAACAGCCGGTTCCGCTTCCTTAATTCTCCGATAAGCCAGGGCCAAGCCAGCTCCGATCAGCAAGAACCCTGTTATCATGGTTCCGAATAGGGAGATATCTTCAGCGTCCTTGATCGACAGTCCCGCCAGGCACATGATCCTCCATTTCTGCCACCCGTCCATCGTTTATCCGGCAGGGAAAGTCCCTCCAGGGCACTCAGGCTCACCGAGCCCAGACTTCTCGTTGAGAAAAGGGTGTCAATAGCATTCAGAGACCAGTTGATCAAATCCATAATTCCTCTTTTAGGTTTTAGAAACAGACTGTGAGAGAGTGTCCAGGGAAAGTAAAAACACAAGACAAGACAAGGACACAAGAGGCTAAGCAGGGAAGATAAGGGAGAGGAGGAGAGGAGAAAGGTGCGACCGCCTTCGCCGAGAGCTAAAGAAAGCTATATAGAACCACTTTATAGGATTATATTTGTTCGCAGATGTTGGCAGCTGTCAGCGAATAGTTTTCAGCTATTTTGAAACAAAAAAAAGACTTTTTATCCATAACAGCAAATGAACTGAACAACAGAAAATACAAATGCTATTTATGGTCTCCTCACAACAATGATAAGAAAAATAAACTGGGCCAATATGGCATGTTTGTTAATACAGAGACACACATGTTAATGTGATCTCTGGTGCCCCACTCAGAGACACAGGTCTCCAAGTGTCCAGCATTCAGAGGCTACCTGAGGACTCGTGAGAGAAAACCTGCTCACACAGACATTCAGAGCCAAATACTGTCAATAAGGCCTCTGCAATCCATCACCAGTTCAGCTCTGATGATCCAGTAAGGACATCTCCTGGTCTCATCTTCATGTTTCCCTCTCACCACATATCCAAACCGACATCATGACCAGCTTTACAGCTGTGGCTCCAGCAAACATCAGCTGATACTAGAAAGTGATATTAAATAAATTCTAACAACAGCTGATCAAACGTGCTGCTGTTGTTTAGCGCGACATCCGCTGGTTTCCTCTTTCTGTTGTGTTAACCAAGATGGCGCCAGTGTTCACGGCAAGCCGTCTCCTCCGCTTTTGTTTGTTGTTTATTGTCCTTCTCTCTATGTGCTGCCCTGATGTCTCCACGTTACTTGTCTATGATCGCCAAACTCTTTTGAATCTCCGGCCTTTGGACTACCAGACACAAGATTTTAAATGGAGATCTGACAATCCTCCTCCGCTTTCGAAGGACTTTCCTGATTACCTCCGCCACTTACCATCTGCCTTCTCTCAAAGGAAACGTTCACGGAGACGGGGTAAACGTGGCGGCATCCGTGTTCGTATCAAGGCCCTTTTAAAGTCCTATGTTGCAACAAATGATCGCTATTCTACAAACATTCTGTCATGTATTTCTGCCCTCCGAGACCATGCTAACTTCAGACTGTTCTGTCATCGCTGGATTCGCCCTGTTGGACCTTATGGTTACCTGAACCTCCCAGCTGATCTTCCACCCGGTCGGTGCTGGGTGCGGTCCTCCAGAGGAGGCGCGAATCTCGGCAACCTTCGCCTGCTGCGGCGTTCTCCTACCAGTAACAGTGTGACCACTCTCCGTATGGCCTTATTAAATACAAGGTCACTGACGAATAAGACTTTTATTTTAAATGACCTTATTCTATCATCGGGACTGGATTTCTTATTCCTGACGGAAGCTTGGCTTCGCCCCGGCGAACTTTTTCCCTTCTCGGAGCTGCTCCCACCTGACCACGCTTTTATTAGCTCACCCCCTGGAAGAGGTGGAGGGCTAGCTTCAGTTTTTAAAAACAAACTTCGATGTCGGCAGCTGCCACCTGTTCTGTACCGCAGTTTCGAGGTGCAGTTATTGGAAGTGAACTGCGTCCCCTCCATCCTCTGCGCTGTGGTGTATCGTCCCCCGAAACTTATCAAGGATTTTCTTCCAGAATTTGCTGATCTACTGGGGAGCCTAGTGCCACGTTATGACCGTATATTAATTGTTGGTGACTTCAACATTCATGTTTGCTGTGAGGACAGTTCGCTAGCTAAGGATTTCCTCGCTCTTATTAGCACCCTCAATCTCACCCAGTGGGTAAGTGAACCAACTCACACTAAAGGTCATATACTTGATTTGGTCTTATGGTCTGGATATTTGCATCACGGACATAGAGGACTCTGGGATTTCAGATCACTTCCCGGTTTTTTTAATACTGTAGCGAGCGCTGTGGACTTGAACAGTGATGGTCCTGTGCGGCAATCGCGCACGATTAACTCCCAGTCAATCGCCCACTTCATTGATGCTTTCCTTGACTCTCCCCTCTCTGATGCTAACTGTAATGGGGTTTTATCAGCGGATGAGCTTGCTAACCTCTTTTATACTACATGCGCTGACATCCTTAACTCTGTGGCACCTCTGAGGATTAAACGTGGCAAATCCTCCCAACCCTGGCTAAATGATACTACTCGCGCCCTTAGGCGTGAATGTCGTCGTGCTGAAATAAAATGGAGGAAAGACAAACTCCACGTCTCTCTGGACATCCTCCATAATTGTCTAAGTATCAAAAGTCTGTTAAAGCTGCCAAATCTGCCTTTTTGTCTAGCATTATTATGACTAATAGCCACAACCCCCGAGCACTTTTTAATACTTTTAATTCTGTGATAAACCCTCGCACTACCACTTATAGGGATGCCTCCCCTGCTCTTTGTGATAAATTCTTAAAGTATTTCTCTGAACAAATCTCAGCTCTAAGGGCTTCTCATCCATCTCATCCATCATCAATTTTAGACCCAGTTCCAGCTTCTGAATGCTTGACTGTCTTTCAACAGTTTGAGCCAGTGTCTTATTCTGCTTTAAAAGATATAATTGATCATCTCAAAATCTCTGGTTCCCCGCATGATATTCTTCCTTCTCGTTTCTTTAAGGAAGCTTTACATGTTATTGGTCCTTGTAGCTTATCTCTGCTGAATGCATCATTGTCATCAGGTTGTGTACCGTCTGTCTTTAAGCATGCTGTTGTGCAACCTATTATGAAAAAGAAAAATCTTGACCTAATTGGTCTCACTAACTACAGGCCGATCTCTGGTACGGAGTCAGAGGGAATACCGAGAGTGTAGCCTGATGTGTTTCACCGAATCATGGCTGCACCAGGTCATTCCCGATGAGAATGCTTCCGTGGAAGGCTTCCACACTGTTCGGGCGGACAGGGACAGCATCGCTAGCGGTAAGCGTAAAGGAGGTGGGCTTGCTGTTTTAGTTAACAACTGGTGGTGTAACCCTGCCAACATAACAATCAAAGAAAGGATTTGTTGCCCGGACACTGAACTGTGTGCTGTTGGACTCAGGCCGTATTATTTACCCAGGGAATTCTCTCACGTCATCTTGGTGGCTGTTTATGTTCCCCCCTCTGCTAACCCCACAGCTGCATGTGACACTATCCACTCTGCCATAGCTCGGCTACAGACTCAGCACCCGAGTGCCTTTATTGTGATCTCGGGTGACTTCAACCATGTATCACTGGACAATACACTACCAACATTCAAACAATATGTGGACTGTCCCACCAGGGGAGAGAAAACTTTAGACTTACTGTATGCTAACGTCAAGGATGCATACAGCTCCTCCTCCCTCCCCCCACTTGGTAGGTCAGATCATAACCTGATTCACCTCACCCCCCGCTATGTGCCAATTGTGAGGAGGGAACCTGTGACCACCAGGACTGTTAGGAGGTGGTCAGAGGAGGCAATAGCGGAACTACAGGGCTGTTTCGAGGTGACCGACTGGGAAACACTCTGTGAGCCTCACGCCGAGGACATCAATGGGCTTACTGAGTGTATCACAGACTACATAACTTTCTGCACCGACTCCATTGTTCCAGCTCAGACTGTTCATTGTTACCCAAATAACAAGCCGTGGGTGACTAAGGACATCAAAGCCCTCCTCAACAACAAGAAGAGGGCTTTCAGAGGGGGCAACAAAGAGGAGGTGAGGAAGGTCCAGGTGTTACTAAAGGACAAGATCAGAGAGGCTAAGGACAATTACAGGAGGAAGCTGGAGTGGAAACTCCAGCAGAACAGCATGAGAGAGGTGTGGAGGGGCATGAAGACCATCACTGGATTCAGGCCAACCAACAGCAGGGGAGCTGAGGGAGGTGAGAATAGAGCCGACGAGTTGAATCTGTTTTTCAATAGATTCGACACCACAGTGTCTGCTCCTACCCCCACAACCTCACCTGCAGTCAGCCTGGAATCCAGAGCCACACCACTGTGCCAGCCTCTCTCTTCACATGTTGCCTCCTGTGAGATTCCTGACACCCCTCCCCCACCCATCACCTTCACTCAATACCAGGTTGAGATGCAAATGAGGAGACTTCACTCAGGCAAGTCTGCTGGACCAGACGGAGTGAGTCCCCTTGTCCTCAAGACCTGTGCCCCCCAGCTGTGTGGAGTCTTTCATAAACTGTTTATGCTGAGTCTGAGTCTGCAGAGGGTCCCGGTGATGTGGAAGACATCATGCCTCGTCCCTGTACCAAAGACGCCTCGTCCCAGTGGCCCCCAGGATTACAGGCCCGTGGCACTGACCTCCCACATCATGAAGACCCTGGAAAGGCTCATCCTGGACAAGCTGCGACCCATAGTAAGACCACATCTGGATCCCCTTCAGTTCGCTTATCAGCCTCGTCTCGGAACAGAGGACGCCATCATCTACCTGCTCAATCGTGTCTACACCCATCTGGACCAGCCGGCGAGCACTGTGAGGGTCATGTTTTTTGACTTTTCCAGTGCTTTCAACACCATCAGGCCGACCCTCCTGGGTGATAAGTTAGCAGCGATGCAGGTGGATGCTTCTCTGGTGTCCTGGATTGTTGATTACCTGACAGGAAGACCACAATATGTACGTCTCCCACAGTGTGTGTCTGACAAGGTGATTAGCAACACAGGGGCACCACAGGGGACTGTCCTCTCCCCCTTCCTCTTCACCCTCTACACCACAGACTTCAGCCACTGCACAGAGACCTGCCATCTTCAGAAGTTTTCTGATGACTCTGCGGTGGTTGGATGCATCAGCAGGGATGATGAGACAGAGTACCGGGCTGTGGTCGACTCCTTTGTCACGTGGTGTGAGCAGAATCATCTGCAGCTCAACGTGGCAAAGACCAAGGAACTGATCGTGGACTTCAGGAAGACCAGGAAACACTTGACCCCTGTTTCAATCCAGGGGGTCAGTGTTGACATTGTGGAGGACTATAAATACCTTGGAGTACACATTGACAATAAACTGGACTGGGCTAAAAACACCACAGCACTTTACAGGAAGGGCCAGAGTCGTCTCTATTTTTTGAGGCGACTGAGGTCCTTCAACATCTGCCAGAAAATGCTGAGGATTTTCTATGAGTCTGTGGTGGCCAGTGCGATCCTCTATGCTGTTGCATGCTGGGGGAGCAGGCTGAGGGTCGCAGATGCCAACAGACTTAATAAACTGATCCGTAAGGCCAGCAATGTTGTGGGGATGGAGCTGGACTCCCTCAAGGTGGTGTCGGAGAGGCGGATGCTGTCCAAGATAAAGACAATGTTGGATAACACCTCCCACCCACTCCACGACATGTTGGTCAGTCACAGGAGCTCGTTCAGTGAGAGACTGAGATTACCGAAAAGCACCACTGAACGACACAGGAAATCATTCCTGCCTGTGGCCATCTCCCTGTACAACGCATCCACTTAACACACTGTTTGCTGCTACAGCTACACATGTTTCTTTTCCAACTATTTATTTATAAGTGACTTATGTATGTATGTATGTATATATATGTATATATTGTACTATTCTTAGTTAGCGTATTGTCTGTCTTGTCTTAATGTTGGTTTAAAATGGAGCACTGTAACAAAAAATAATTTCCCCCAGGGATCAATAAAGTATTCTGATTCTGATTCTGATTCTGAAACTCCCTTTTATTTCCAAAATATTGGAAAAGGTAGTTCTAAAACAACTTCAGGCCTTTTTAGATGCAAATGGTATTAATGAAAAGTTTCAGTCTGGTTTGAAACCTCGCCACAGCACAGAGACAGCCTTACTTAGAGTTGTTAATGATCTTCTTTTAACTGTTGACTCTGGATATTCTGTGGTCTTAGTTTTACTTGACCTGTCTGCTGCTTTTGACACGGTTAACCACAACATTCTTCTATCAAGATTGGAACATGTTGTTGGTCTCAAAGGTACGGTTTAACTTGGTTTAAATCCTACCTCTCAGAGAGGTCGTTCTCTGTTGCTATGGGGCAACACTCCTCGGCTTCTGCCCCTATTTATTGTGGTGTGCCTCAAGGGTCCGCGCTCGGTCCTGCTCTTTTCTCTTTGTACATGTTGCCGTTGGGATTAATTTTTAGTAAATACAACATCTCCTTTCACTGTTATGCCGATGATATCCAGATTTATTTACCTTTGAAATCCGATGTGTCTGCTTCTTTGCAACCTCTGTTCAACTGTTTGCATGAAGTTAAAATTTGGTTATCACATAATTTTCTTACATTGAACGAGAATAAGACCGAAACCATAGTCTTTGGTAGTCACACTCCGCTAGACCAGTTAGCTGATGTCCTAGGCCCTCTCGCTAGCCATCTTTCGTCCACTGTAAGAAACCTCGGAGTGTTCCTGGATGGCTCTTTTAAACTCGAGAAACAGGTGTCCACTGTGGTAAAAAACAGCTTTTACCAGTTGCGTCAGATTTCCAAAGCAAAGCCGTTCCTTCCTTTAAAAGATCTTGAAAAGCTTATCCACGCATTTATTACATCCAGATTGGACGACTGTAACTCCCTCTACTCGGGCCTCCAACACTCCTCTCTTTGCCGGCTCCAGTTAATTCAAAATGCAGCTGCGCGTCTTTTAACAGGTACGAGAATTCATGAACACATAACTCCAATCTTAGCCAAATTACATTGGCTCCCTGTTAAATATCGTATAGATTTTAAAATTCTTTTGTTCACTTTTAATATTTTGAATAATTTAGCGCCCAGTTATCTTTCTGATTTACTCCATTCATACAATCCCAACAGAGCACTTAGATCGTCCAACCACAGGCTCCTAGCACAACCTAGGACTCGAATGAAGTCGAGAGGCGACCGGGCCTTTGCATCCGTGGCACCCAGACTCTGGAATAACCTCCCCGTTCATATTCGCACTGCCGAGTCTATCCAGTCTTTTTAATCACGTCTTAAAAGTTATTTTTTTACTTTGGCTTTTGATTCTGTCTAGTTGGCTGTTTTAGCTTGTTGCGTTGTTACCTATTGTTTGTTGTCCTCTTCTATTGTTTGTTTTAACTGTCTCATGCTTTTACTGACTGTGAAGCACTATGGTCAACACTGTTGTTTTACTATGTGCTATATAAATAAATTTTGATTTGATTTGATTTCTGGCGCAAAGTGGGCTGTTACACCCCAGCCTAGGCAACCGGCGTGCAACGTATGAAAATAAAAATAAGAAAAAAAAAACACACGAGAAAAAAACTACAGCTCTCCACCAAAATCCCAAAACGAAGGTGTCACAAACGAACATATTAACAAACCCATTCACAGCTATTTACAACAGACTATTTATTTACAACAAAACACCAAACTACTTACAACACGGGGGAGATCGCGACCATGACCAACTGACACACAGGGCTTAAATACATAGAAGGAGCAAAAAATCAAAATCAAACATGTAACCCCAAGTGAAATGTTTGATCAAAAGCGGATGAAGGCTGGTGGAGGCTGGAGCGGTCCCACGGACCCTCCAGCAGACGACGAAGGCTGGAGCGGTCCCCCGGACCCTCCAGCGAAGACGGATGAAGTCTGGAGCGGTCCCACGGACCCTCCAGCGAAGGCAGACGAAGGCTGGAGCGGTGCCTCGGACCCTCCAGCGAAGACAAACGAAGACTGAAGCGGTGCCTCGGACCCTCCAGCAAAGGCGGACGAAGGCTGAAGCGGTCCCTCCAACGGACCCTCCAGCGAAGACGGACGAAGGCTGATGAAGGCTGGAGCGGTCCCACTGACCCTCCAGCAGACGACGAAGGCTGGAGCGGTCCCTCGGACCCTCCAGCGAAGGCGGATGAAGGCTGGAGCGGTCCCTCGGACCCTCCAGCGAAGGCGGATGAAGGCTGGAGCGGTCCCTCGGACCCTCCAGCAAAGACAAACGAAGGCTGATGAAGGCTGGAGCGGTCCCACTGACCCTCCAGCAGACGAAGGCCGGAGCGGTCCCTCGGACCCTCCAGCGAAGGCAATCCCGGACGAGTCCCCATATGTTACACCCCAGCCTAGGCAACCGGCGTGCAACGTATGAAAATAAAAATAAGAAAAAAAAACACACGAGAAAAAAACTACAGCTCTCCACCAAAATCCCAAAACTAAAGTATCGACAAATCTATTTACAACACGGGGGAGATCGCAACCATGACCAACTGACACACAGGGCTTAAATACATAGAAGGAGCAATCAGGGAATGGACCACAGGAGGGAAACACAGCTGGGGCAAATTAGACCTGACGAGACAAGGAAACGTAAACTGAACACACTGAGATAACAACAGACCTTCAAAGTAAAACAGGAAACACATGACAGTCACGCAAAAACAAAACACTGACAACACCGAAACGTAACAGGGCGATAAATAAACAAGAGAGAAAAGCCGATCAGCTGATCATTGATCAGTTTCATGATTGAAGTAGCAACAGGAGAGGGAGGGGGAGAGGATGAGAGAAGAGGCAGCTGCAGCGTAACGACAGAATAACTCCAGCTTTGTGTCTTTTTCCATCCTAGACAAACTGCGTCCCTTCTCAGCTCAACATGAAACGCGTAATATTTTCTCTGAATGCGGGACGATTGTTTTTTAAGGAGCAGTTGGCAACTCTACTAACTAACCTTATGTTAGGTTTTGTATTGTTGATTGCCATTTATGCTTAGAAATATTTACTCATATATGCTTAGAAGTATATAATCATTTGTAGATTGAAAGAATGTCTCATCCTAGGAGGTCTGTAACAACTCTGTGTAGCATGAAGAGGGGAGTGCGTTCACTCTTCTACAGAGTGCTCTGGCATAGATCACACACCTCCTAGGAGAGGTCGTATCTTCTCTTGCTGATATATGGCATAGCAAACACACGTATATATCTCTTTAAGTATAAGAGCCTTTTGTTCAGATGGACCCGCTGGACTCCTGGCACCAGCTTTGGGGAGTCTTCACAGGGTCACATCTTGACCTCACACACACACACACACACACACACACACACACACACACACACACAAAGGCAAGGTACTCTTTGTGTGTATGTAGATGTCATATGTTAATGAACCTATGCATATTCATGTAACCTCAATAAAAGAGCAGTGTTACGGGAGAACGGACGAGAGCAACTGGGGTCAAGCGAAGGAACGGCGTTTGTCTGGTTCTCTCCCGTGCACGAGAAACATGAAGAACTTTGCCTACTTCGTGTCTTGCTTACTGTGTAATTTTATTGCCTTCAACATTCCAGCGAATAGGTTCAAGCTACAAACCTATCATTAATTGGTCCTTCGAGAGCCGGAGCCCTGGAATCGGCATTCACCAAGGGGAGAAGAGACACACTGAAAGACTGACGTCAGCCAGGAAGTTCCTGTGGATTAACTGTCTGTCTTTTCTCCTCGATGAATGACGATCGGCGGGATCCGAGGCTCATATTACACGCTAAGCAACACCAAGTAAGTTTAAAGAGCCCGACTCTATAACCGTGTGGTTGTGCAGTCTCCGCCACTTTGTGAGGCGTTGAGAAGTTCGCTGCTTTGTGGAGCAATAAGTGAGTTTTTCGCTGCTTTGTGGAGCGATAACTGAGTTCCTCGCTGCTTTGTGGAGCGAGAGGTGAGTTCTCCGCCGCTTTGTGGGGCGTTGAGAAGTTCCGCGGGGTCCAGAATGTGCTGGACAAAAGGCCTATTTTGTGTTGTTGTTGTTGTCGTTGTTGTCGTTGTTGTTGTTGTTGTTGTGTGACTGTGTGCGGAGCAGAACACGTGGTCTGTGACACCGACTGTTGTTGTTATCATGGGTTCCTAGGCAACCAAGAGTGAGTCAGAGGGTGACAGACGTTTATGCTGGACTTTGCTCCTGGCAGCGCAAAGTATTTAAAAAAAAAAAAAAAAAGGAGAGCGACGGCTCCTTAGCTGCGCGGGTTCACACGACCACGGTCGCGCGGGTTTCACACGGACCTGAGCCGTGCGGTTAATCGCAGGCTTATAAATGGAAGAGATTCAAATGTCAGAAGTTTTCAGAAAACATACCAGCCTTGAAGAGCGTGTGGAGAAGGCCAGCCCACATCAGCAGCTATGCTCTGGTGGGTGGCTTTCCCTCCACCCCTTGCTGACACAAAATGTTTATTCTTTAACTTGCCCTGATCGACAACAGCCTGTGTGCCATAGATTTAATTGAGGTGGATAATTGTTAAAAGCAATCTGCATTAAGCTTAGGGTTGCTCAGATTTAGTACAATGACATATGAGGTGAAGTGATATAGATAAATATTTAAACTAATGAAGTGCATAGAGGCACTTGACCTGTGTGAAAGACTGTCGTCTTATTATGAGCTATTGTTGAGATATACAGCACACCTGTGAAAACAACTAATATGCTGAACCTTGTATGAAACAGCTGAAAACTACATGATGGAGAAGCTGAATTGAATATGAAAGTGTAAGACTTTGCCACTGTGGGCAAAGCATGCGACCACTTTTCTGAGCTGATGAGCAAGCTACACATTATCAGATCGAGAGCTGTCTGAGAACTCCTCAAAGAGAGGGAAACAGTACTATGATAACTATGATAACTGGAGTGTGCAGAGTTTCCGTGAGCAGTTTTCCTGCATCTTGACTCATGTGTGTGGAGTGTTCATAGCATCAGCATCATGTTTCTGTTTATTTGTTTTGTTGGGTTAAAAATAATTAAATAAACTTGTGATCATACATATGGATCACCATGGCACATATCATCAGCCATATGATTTATTTATGCAGATGAAAAAGTGAGTGTGAATGTGTTTGACGTCACAGTGTCTTTGTGCGCTGTGTAAAAGTAATTGCCTCCAATTGTGAGAGCGGTGATTCAGAATCAGAATCAGAATCAGAATACTTTATTGATCCCTGGGGGAAATTATTTTTTGTTACAGTGCTCCATTTTAAACCAACATTAAGACAAGACAGACAATACGCTAACTAAGAATAGTACAATATATACATATATATACATACATACATACATAAGTCACTTATAAATAAATAGTTGGAAAGAAACATGTGTAGTTGTAGCAGCAAACAGTGTGTTAAGTGGATGCGTTGTACAGGGAGATGGCCACAGGCAGGAATGATTTCCTGTGTCGTTCAGTGGTGCTTTTCGGTAATCTCAGTCTCTCACTGAACGAGCTCCTGTGACTGACCAACATGTCATGGAGTGGATTCTGCAGGTCACCGGCTATTTGAAAGAGAAAAAAGAGTGAAAAAGAGAGAGAATTTATATTGTAGATAAAAAATAATAATAGGAAAAAGGTTTTGTGTTGATCAGCCAAGAACAACTACAATCTCATTTTCTGCTTTTAAGAAAGGACTGTTCACAAAAACAGAGAGAGAGAGAGAGATGAAGCAGTGATAATAATAATGAAAATGTCTTAGTTTGTCACTTTCAGGTGAAAAGCAGACCTGAATCAATTTTCCACATGCAGCGGTCGGAAGAAAGTTATAGTTTAACATCATTGGAAACATTCAGGCCAAGTTTCTGGCTGACTTATTTACAGCACCATGTGTCTCTCAAACTCACAAGCAAGCGCTCACTCCTCCCTGAAGACAAGGAATGCAGCTCCAAAGCAATAACATGATAAAGAGACAGCAGCAAGTCCTGAGCAAAGAGTCCCAGCAAGCAGCAGCAGTGTGGACAAACAGCATCAGAGAAGAAGAGCAAACCCATCATCCTGACTGATCGGATGAATGGCACTGTGTTTACAACAAGCTACAACTTCACTGTGCATGTGAAGAAAACTTTTGAGGAGAACTGAGGGGACTGTTGGAGTTTGACATTTGCCACCTTTGGAGTAAAATGGCAAGAAGAGACAGTGGAACACAGGACAAAGCTGAAGTGAGGTGATGGGGGTTGATAGAGGCCATAAAACTTGAGTGCTGAAGAGGTCTGCAGCTTTGGAGATAGCTGAGACCCATGTTGACAAACAACAAAACCAACTGGTATGTTTGAACTTTATTCTACATACATTTGGACTCTGGTCCTATGGACAGTGATGGAAACAACTGGAAGAGACATTTATGACGTCCTGCAGAACTCAAACCACTCTGCAGAGAGACATGTGATTTGTACACCCGGAGGAAGCATCACCAAGCTGAGATGTTTTTGAAAATGTTACTTTCTTATTTCAACTATTAAATTAACAATTTATTTGTTTGCTCGTAGGATGCAGGTTGCCATTGGATGAGATCAATGAGGAATGGGATAACTGCTAATACATTTGTCAAACTGTGTATTTATACAGTAATTTAGGGTGATTTGACATATGCTGTGTATAACAATGTTTGCATTGAAACTGTCAGACATGAGGTATTCATAACTGGGAGCTTTTCTAGCATAAAGGTCAAAAAGGGGGGGATGTTAGGTTTTGAATTGTTGATTGTCATATATGCTTAGAAGTGTATAATCATTTGTAGATTGAAAGAATGTCTCATCCTAGGAGGTCTGTAAAAACTCTGTGTAGCATGAAGAGGGGAGTGAGTTCACTCCTCTACAGAGTGCTCTGGCATAGATCACACACCTCCTAGGAGAGATCGTATCTTCTCTTGCTGATATATGGCATAGCAAACACACGTATATACAGTGTTGGTCAAGTTACTTGAAAAAAGTAATCAGTAACTAATTACTGATTACTCCCCCCAAAAAGTAATCCCGTTACTTTACTGATTACTTATTTTCAAAAGTAATTAATTACTTAGTTAGTTACTTAGTTACTTTTTAAAAACACGATTTACAACCTGAAGAGGTGATAAAGTGATAGATCTTTCAGCCCAATTCTACTTTTTCTACATAATCCATCATACAAAATGTAATCAAATGGAAAAGTCTCTTTTTTTAACTTGTTTTATCAGTTTTAATCTTTTAACTTTATGCATCAAGCAAAACATTTAATTATATGCAACATTCTCTGACTTGAATAAATTAGTTTAACGTTTAAACCTATTTTCTACACATTCCAGCTCATAAAATAAAATATTTTTTGTGTTTACACTCACTCTTTCAAACAGATGCAAGTAAAACACAGCAGAAAATAAATAAAGTCAAAGACTCAGCGGTCCTTTTGCTCTATTTTCACCTGTAAAGCAGGAGCAGGGTAGGCGGAGGGTTACCCTGGTGTAGGTGTGCTGCGGTCAGTTGAAGAATCCGCGCGAGTGTCTCTGTGAGTTTCCCATTACGTCGTAGCTACTCGGTGCTTGCTCGGAAGTTTAGGGGTTTTTTTCGCTGTAAAAAGAAGTTTTCTTCCCACACACGATGGACGCTAATGTTTTTGTCACTTTTTATGGAATCAAACTCAAAGTAAGGTCAGTACTTCCACGCTTTAAACGCTGCACGCTCATACTCTCTCCGCACTCGATATATGATCCACTGTTGATCTGCACACAGCTGTTGTCACTAACGTCGCACTTGCTTACGTCACTGTCATGAGACATTCTCGCAAAAAAATCACGGTTTTAGTAACGCAGTAACGCAGCGTTCCTACGGGAAAGTAACGGTAATCTAATTACCGATTTTGCAATAGTAATCCCTTACTTTACTCGTTACTTGAAAAAAGTAATCAGATTACAGTAACGCGTTACAAGTAACGCGTTACTGCCCATCTCTGCGTATATATCTCTTTAAGTATAAGAGCCTTTTGTTCAGATGGACCCGCTGGACTCCTGGCACCAGCTTTGGGGAGTCTTCACAGGGTCACATCTTGACCTCACACACACACACACACACACACACACACACATGTGGTTCTCTCCCGTGCACGAGAAACATGAAGAACTTTGCCTACTCGTGTCTTGCTTGCTGTGTAATTATATTGCCTTCAACGTTCCAGCGAATAGGTTCAAGCTACAAACCTATCACCTTATGAATAAAATAAAGTTCACTATCAGTAACATCATAGCACCGCCCAGCTGTATAGAAACTCCGTCATGCTAGCTAGCATGCAGTACGAGTTACTGTAACTGACTGTAAAAAGTCAGCATAACAAAAATAAACTCCACCTAAACTTGGTTTATATCTGACCCAGATGGACTGCAGGTCATAACTTCTTACCTCAAGTTCACCTGACACTCAGACTGGCGGCCTCCTCCTGCCTCCCCTCTCCCTCATCCACCTGCTGGCCTCCACCACTTGTTAATGTTACTGAATCTGTGGAAGCTCTGCGATGCCACCACCAAACAACTGAGTTATTTTTACACACCGGCCATCATCTGGCCAATCCACCACCTCTCATTGTTTATACCTGTCCTGGAATGTGACACGTGTCACCAGTTTCTCCATTCAGATGGGATTGGTGTGAGAGTTTAGGTAACAAGATTTCAATGAGAGGTCTAAATAATAAACCTGAATACAGATCACATGGAAATTCCAGGCATAAATTTAATATAAAAATCTGAGCTGATCTTTCAGAAAATACTGATGATTCATACCAGAGGTGTGGACTCGAGTCACATGACTTGGACTCGAGTCAGACTCGAGTCATTAATTTTATGACTTTAGACTTGACTTGAAAAAATGTTCTAAGACTTGTGACTTGACTTGGACTTTTACACCAGTGACTTGAGACTCGACTCTGACTTGCCTGACATTACTTGAGACTTGACTTGAGACTTGAGGATAAAGACTTGAGACTTACTTGAGACTTGCAAAACAATGACTTGGTCCCACCTCTGATTCATACACATAACATGCTGGTTATTTGTTTTCTGACAGTTGGTTAAAATTTGCCCTACAGAATAAACAAAAGCTAATTATACAGATAGGGCTTGGCTCTAATATTCCTGATATATTTTATGTACATTAAAGTTAAAGGCACTTAAATTTCTTTAATTATGCTGCCTGCTAGCCTTTAGTGCCACAACAGATAGTGCCCTATCCACATGTGACACAAGTATTACAAGTATTTCACACAGCAACACATACATGTTTTCAACTTATTTTAACTTTTACTTATTTGTCTCCATGCTGGGGGAGCTGCTTCTGCTTAGCTCTGCTGGGAATCCTTAAAGCTGTTTGGGACTTCCAGTCAGCAAAATAATCAACCATAAGGCCACCCCTATAAAAGACATTCTGGAGACGCCAGATGGTTTCCTGTGTCAGCTGAAACACACATTATACAACTTATGAATCGTGTCTTTGTTGCTGTTTTGGTTTGGGGGGGTCAGTAGCCTCACCTGTCCCTGTACTGTGTCTGCTTTATTCTATTTTGCTTTTCAAATCTGCTTTCAGCACAGACACCAGACATTTCCATTGAAAAGATCTTTTTCAATGGGAATGTCTGCCTCGGGCAGAGTCTTCATCAGCAGTCATGTTCAAGCAGGTCTTACTGGATGCTTTGCATTTGGTTTGTTAACTTCAGCCCTGAACTAACATAGTCAGTCTCTGTGTATAACTGAAGCTTCTGATCACTTACGAGCTGAAATGGCAAATCACCATATCATTTATTTCAGTGCTTCACTGTGAGAATCTCCCCATCACTTAATACACATTTCTATAAGTACATTGCAATAATATGATAATTATGTAAAAGCATAGTTTTCTAGTCTTCTTTTCTCATATTCAAGTATTGCAAGTTATTTAACCGGTGAGAGTAAACGGTGTACTTGAGGGTGAGTTCATATTCTTTCTATGCGAAATCAGAGCAAGAGATTTACAGTTACATTAACATCGTGGGTCCTGTAGCCATTTCTCTCAGGGCGCAGTGTCGGTATAGAGGCCTGCTCTAAAACTGTAATGCAAACACTGCGTGACATTCACACTGCTGGGCGTGGGCATCGAGCAGCAGGCGGGATCGTCTTTGGTGCAGTTCCCGTCGAGCTGCCAGTGGGCAAACAAACAGGTGAGTCCTCAGCCGTGCAGCCGGTCGAGGCTCAGGTTCCACCCAGCTACAGCAGCTGTCAGGTGTCAGTGCTTCAGTGGTGGGAGCCGTGTGTCGCTAACTCAGCTTTGTCTGTTTACGATATGAGAGGACGGTACAAAATAAATGAGCGCAGGGGCAGACGGGGAGAAGCCGACTCCTCTGCTCTGCTGGGGGACACCGTGGCGGGCTCACCTGTCCCAGGTGCAGCAGTGCGTGATGTGGGAGGCACTAAGAAAGGTAGGCGAGAAGATGTTTTATCTCTGAGGAAAATCTCTGAGGCAGAACATTTATTATTAAAGGACTTTATCGCAGCTCTTGTACTTTTACAGGAACGATGCTCGGCTTTTCTCTTTGTTGTTTGTGTGTTTTATCTAAGGAACTCCTAACAGCTTGTAGTAACTTTACAAACTCACCGGACACATTTTTGGGTACACCTGTTCGACTACTAGTTACCACAGATATCCAACCAGCCAATGGTACACTGAGCTAAAGAAACACGACTTTAAACGTAGCATGGTCGTCAGATCGACTGTTTGCTGATCTACTGTCAGCGCCTGGGCGTGTGTTGTTTAGAGAGAGCGCTCCAGACAAGAGAAACTATGATGCGATAACAGACATCAGACTTCGAGCTTGGTCCTGCACCATGAAGCCAGGACTTCTTTACGTTTTTGGATTGACCCTAAAATCAGCCTAAACAGTCACATGAAGCTGGTTATCAAACGAGCTGTGGGCCACTTTAGTGTTCAAGTGGCACAAAAACAACCAAACAAACAAGAAAACAGCCACAAATATTTCAGAAAATGTTTTGTTTGTTTGTTTTTATTTCAAATATTGTATAAATAGACTCTTAACTAACTGAAGTCTTTCATTGAACAAACAAACAAACACACTGGTCCCTGTCATTGTGTTCATATTTAACAAAATCAAACTGCACACATGAGTTTGTGACTCTCTCACTGAGCGAACACAGCCTCAGCATGTTTGTGCTCTCTGCTCATATTGGTTTCAAAAAAGTCCCTTCAAGGGCCAAACTGCCTTACATTTATTCACATCGGTATACGGGCCACAAGTAGGGCCGACATGGGCTGCATGTGGCCCCCGGGCTGCGAGTTTAAGACCGCTGTACTAAATTCAGATTTCTGCAGCGCATCCATGTGAAGAGGGTGACGTTGGCAGCATGTGGCCAATCTTAAAGGGTCGTTTAATGGATCATACAACCTTTTTTTGCACAGATAGTGATCGCCTACGCCAGAGAGGTTAGCAAATGGTGATTGGAAATCTATAAAGAATCTAAATATATAATAGTCAGATATAACACTGTGGTTAATTATTAATCTGGGGGCACAGAGTGGTAAAATAAACATTTTATTTCCAGTGAATTATTTTAATACTGAGCTCTCAGTCCTGCCGTAGACGTCTATGGTGACAGGTCAGAGCTCTGAAACTTTAGCCTGCATCCACTTAAACGTTGAAGCTTACTGTTCCACAGCCCGATGAAGGAGGCATGGAAACTGGAACAAAGTTTGGAATTCTAGAGTCCTGACAACCCTGCTAAAAACAGGAATGTGAGGATTCACTTCACTCATCTAAAGGTGTTGTTTAAATGGGACCTGTTTCGTTCTGTGTGCATGTTTGAGGAAAAGACAAAAGCAAAGTGCAGGGAGCTGAGCTTGTACAGGTTACACTGTGAGCCACTTTACTCTTATCAGTCTGTGTTATGCTATTTATTTATTTTGTTTGCTTCAATGCATTTTATTGAGCTTTTTTTCTCTTTTATTGCAACTATATTTAGCCTTTAAAAACATATTTCATTTGATTGTATTTACTTGAGCTGCGTTTATTCTTTCTCTTTGACTGAGCTCTTTTCATTTCGGTCTTATTTTGAAAAGTTCTTCGACTCTATGCAGGCGTATATGTTGTAGGTTCTGTTGACTTTTTTGGCATCTGTAATGCAGAAGTTACCCGTCATTTAAACCTGACGCTATACTGTGTTGATGATACACTGACATTCAGATAGGTGTCATACAGTAGGTGAAGCACGGCCACATCTTACAGCTACAAGTCATTATGTGTTAAATACGACACTGTTGAGTGTTAAATGATCACTTTTGACAGTGTTATATTTTTAAAAGTAACCTAGTCAGAAGATTAACAATGGCTAACACTGAGCAGTGCTGGTTTTCTAACATTTTGAGTTACTTTCCGGTTAGAAAATCAGCACTGCTCTGTAGAGAGCTGGTTCTGTGTCATGGCGCCACAGCAGTCTGATCCTTCATGTTTTCCTGCAGGTGCCAAACGTTCCATTTATGGTAACGACAAGGTCTACCTCGGAGTCCGTGTCAGAATGCCAGTAAAGGATCTGCTAAGAAACATCCGCCTCACTCAAGGCTGTGGCCAAGATTTGAAGGTAGGCTTGAGGTTCAAAACACACGCGTACAATAAAAGTGTGACAAAGATACAGCCGCACAGAAACACATTTCACTGCTTGGAAAAGGAAATCTTGTGTTTTCTGAAATCATAGTGAGGTTTACAAGTTCCCCCAAACGCTGCACCAACTGAAGCCAAGGCAAAATAAGAAAGTGCGTGTAACATGTGACATGCTGTAGTCATCAAATGTGAGATTATCACAACAGCGTCTTAATAACTGATAACTGCAGGCAACAGCACACAACCGGCTGCCGATCACACCCGTTTTATCCTCAGGTAGAGAACTGACCGTGTTCATAATGTGCAGCCGAAAACTGATCTAATGTATCGTCTGCAGCGTGAGCTCACTTCTCAGACGGCACGATGGTGGTGCTGGCTGTTTATGAGCTGAAAGTAAAGGTTCTGTTAATCATGCTTAAAGAGTGAAAGTGGCTTTGCATTAGGTTCACTGTAGGGTCAAAAAAATACTGCATGAATAGGTAAAAATTGGACTTCTGTATAAGTTCTGTATAGTATTATATTTAGATTTATATTCACACTGACGCACTCTTTGTTTTTATCCCTTCATCATCCAACTGTGTGAATGCAGGACAGATGCAGCAAAACAGCCAAAGGTCAGTGCAATCTTTATTTAACGCGGCAGTGTGCACCACGGAGGAGGTCGTGTGTTGGGTTGGTTGGCTTCTTTGCATGAAAATGTTGGCAGTGGTGGGGTTAGCCTATGTTGGATGGATGTGCGTCATCTCATGCGTGATGTTAAGAGAATTTTCCGTCGTGGCAGATTTATAGTGTTGTTTGGGGGTGTTATGGTGTCACGCAGGCTTTTGGGCCTGGCTTAAGAAGAAGCCAAACATCCTGCGTAGAGGTGTGCTGACTTATACTTGACTCTTTGTTCCTCAGGAGACTTAAAACGAGCTAAAACGAGCTCCAGGCGCCGAACTGTCAAGGTCAGTGTTATAAAAGACAGAACTCTGCTCCACCCAGAAGGTTTCAAAGTGCAAAGCTTTGGTATGCTGTAAGCTACATGTCATTTTGAAGAGCAGCTCAAATACTCTGCAGTACTCTTTGGCTTTCAGACACAACAGCCGTCACAAAGCCTGGAGGAGCTGTCAATCATCGTCGAAGTACTGGAAGAAGATCTCAGGACTGGCAGCAGAAACCCATTGTCTCCCCCACCCCTGTCCCCCACTGATCCACCAGTTTCTCCTCAGCTGTCTCCAACTGGTAATATGTTTTTTAAAGCTACTCCTTAAAGTGAGACTGTGACTGGCAATTACTTCCACCCTTGATGTACCACGCTGTCTCCGCTCGGTGCAGGACTTAACGGTGACGAGTACGATGAAATCATTCCCAGCCCCCCGTCCTACATGACCTACTCCCCAGGCACAGCAGAGTACCACCAGACCCCTCCTGGCTTCATGTTTCCCAGCTGCCCGCCCTCGATCTTTGGAATTGTGAGCAAAAATGGTGAACAAAGGCAGGAGTGGTTTGGTCCCAGGAATTACAGTGAATATAACGTGAACGGCGGCGCTTTCTTCTGGACACAGCTGCAGAAAGAGGAGGGCCAGCTGAGGGATGTCTGCGATGCAGAACTGCTGTCCGCTGATGAACATGGCAGGACGTAAGTTTGATAGAAGACTGTCTCTGTATGTATGTTAAAGGTAATGGCCACCAAAGAGGAGGCGCTTTTACTGTTCACCTTGATTGGACGCCCACGAGCAAAAAAACTAGCTGAAATTTTCAGGAGACACAGAGGTGAAATGAAACTGCAGTAATGTACAGTATGAAATATAAATGTTGTTGTTGAACATTAAGTCTCATACATCTATCCTAGCAGAGCATCTACTGACCAGAACTATTTCAAAAAAGAGCCCTGAGGGTAAATTATTCGTGTGGACCAGATCGGGGTTAGTCAGCCGTCGTTATTGCACGGCTGCAGATTACTTTTTAACTTTTTAACAAACTAGAGCATTTAAGCTAGCCAACACATGTCATTAGCCTAATGCTACAGTTATTTTACAAATATAAAAACGACTGAAGAATTAAGAGTCAAAAAGGAACCAGACGATACTACGACTCGTTTGTCCTCCTGCAGTGGTAGGCAGGTTAAATCCTTTACGACCACTGTCTCTCACCTCGCACCGACGGCTGGGCTGCACGGTCCTGCACACGCAGTCGTTCCAGCTTTTACTGCAAAGGGACAGATTTTTACTACACTGTAAAAAAAATTGTAATTGTAATATAAAAGTATTTTACTGCGTATTTTACAGTTTTGTACTGTTTTTCTTGAATATCATTAAATTCACATAAATAGACTGATTTTACATTTTTACTGGTGATGGTCAGAGGGGAATAGTAAAGTGGAATTGTAAAGCGCTTTGAGGGTCTCATAAAGCGCTATATGAATGCAATCCATTATTATTCAAACCAACTGTTAACTGTATATTTCTGTACATTTAATGGTAAATGGCCTGTATTTGTACAGCGCTTTACACACCCAGTCATCCACACATTCACACACTGGTGATGAAGCTACATTGTAGCCACAGCCACCCTGGGGCGCACTGACAGAGGCTTTAAGTATATATTGCTGCATTCATTGACTTTGTTTATAGGTAATTTCATTGTTTAATCACATTAAATTGTTCCTAATTTAATGTTTAAAAGCACGTGAAAAGGCAAAATCCCATGTAAAATTAGGGCAACAAACTGTATTGTCATTACTGAAAATAACCGTATTTTCATGGGAAAGTTATTTTCTGGTATTATTTTGGCGCCCCAGCTGCTGGGATATTACTGTTTTTTAGGAATTTTTTTTACGGTGCAGGGAACCTTATGCTGGAGCTGACAGTCGAAACTGTGCATGTACAGCTGTGGTCAAAAGTTTGCATCCAGTGATCATGGGCAGGAATGTCATGGACGTTCTGGGCTTTTAATGATTTCTTTTGAACTATTGATTTTTAAATTAATAGTTAAATTTAAACAAGAGCTGGGCGCACTCGTTTGAATTTATTTGGGATTTTCTCTAATCCACACAGGATCAAAATATGCATATACCCCCAATAATACTTGTCCCTTAGCATGTTCACCCTCAGTGAATATCCGTTTGGCAGACATTAATAAGCTTCTGGATGAATACTTGCTCACTCTGCTTGGCAGATAACTATAAATCTCTTGTCTTAGCAGCAAAAAGATAGATGCACTGGAAAATCAACAAATGTGTCATTTAGAAAAAATCTGTATGCGTTTGTATTGAGGTAATGGGCCCTTTTCAAAATAAAAGTTTGAGCTTGTTGGCTACACTAACATAATGTACTGTTTTTTTATCATTGTGTTGACATAAAGGTAGACAGAGCCACTGTCTAACTTCAGCTTGTGATCTCACCTTTAAAAAATCCAGATGGTGCTTTCTAAACTGCAAATTTCGTGTCTTCTGCAAAGTCAACAAGCTGCCAGCAAATTTCTGTTTGGCAAAGATTCATGAGATCTTCTTCTTTCATCGCTCTCTCTTGTTTTTTCAACCATGTACTTACAAGATCCTGTAACTGATGTCTCAGAGCTGTGCTGAAGGATTGACTTGCAAAACCAGCCTTCAACTAGTTTGGTCACATTTGTTGTCGTTCAACATTTAAGTTCCTTTTTTTCAAAGGGCGTTTTGACATGCTGGAAACTCACGCTCGGTTTTTGTCTTCTGCTGTTACTTACGTTCACCAGGGCACTGCTCTAATTAGTCTGCTGCAAGGAGGACACAAAGAAGCTCACTCAAATGTGCAGAAGTCCTTGGACACAAGACAAACTTTCAGTTTACACAGACACAGCTCCAGTTACATTTGCATTTATTGTATTTCATGTATTCGATGTTCGTGTATGAAAACGTTTTTTGTTAAAGAATTTGTCAGACCACAGGAAGAGTAGCTGCCGCAGAAGCTGATGGAGATCTTAATACACAAACAAATAAAGTGTCCATAACCCACCTTTACCCATTTCTGTAGCCCTGTGTCAGTAAAAACTTGAATCGCTTATTTGTGTTTCTCCTTCCAGAATTCTTCACAGAGTAGTATGTGTTGGAAAGAGGGCTCTGGGCTTTGCCATTGCTAAAAGGATGGCCACATTCAACAGCCTGGACCTAAAAGACTCAGATGGCATGGTAAACAGATTTCTATTTTTATGAATATTACAACTATCTGTTGCTTTATACAACATTTCCCTCCAGTGTTTTACAAGCCTGGCAACATGTCAGGCATCATTTTTCTTTGCTTTTAAGCCTGTAACCAGTAAGTTAGCTAACACCACAACGTGACCAGTTTATCAGCAGTACTGGGATTAATAACAGCCAATAAATGAAAATGACAATTGAGTGTTGACATTGCACAGTTTGTCTAACGGGGGAAATCTGCAGTTTACCTCTTGACAACCTGTCGTTTAGAACACTTACAAAAAACAAGTAGTAGCTAATCCAAGCTAATCCGAGCTGATGTAAAACACATGGTAGGTGATGATAATGGTTCATCTGTTTCAAAGAAAAAATACCAGCCAGTATATCAAAATATCAGATTTTTAATCCACCAAATATTGCTATTGGCCTTTGAAATCCTGCATTAGCTAATGTGTCCTCGTGGTTTTCCCTGTTAGCCATGTGCAGATAACAAGCACGGGGGATAAAGACGTTTAAAATATGAACTTAATACTGTGTCACCTGTTCAACTAAGATTCTTCCAGCCCGTTCTCCCTCCTGAGGCGTAATATGATGACGATTTGTCACGTCCCACGGCATTCCTGAGGAGCGCGACAGGTGACCGCCCATGTTTTTGTTTTTTTTTGTTTGTTTGTTTTTTGGGGTTTTTTTGCCTGTCCCGTTTGGCTCTTTTGCATCAGAATTGTTGTCTAAAGGCGAAGAAAGATGCCCAACGGATTTACTTTACCAAATTGACCATCCCAGCCTTGCCGTAATGGTCCATTTGATTCACCTTTTATTGTTTATTTTATTTTCACTTACTGAATACGGGACAGACTTGACTGGGGGAAAGAAGGGGAGAAAGAAAGAGGGAAAGAGAAACAGCTGAGAAGAGGGACGGGGGAGAAGGGCAAAAGACAAAAACCAACAGAATGAGCAGAGAAAAAAACAAAAAGAATAAGAAATGCATATATCAATCACCTGGGTCACCTGCTGAGAAAGAAAAAAGAAAACAAGCAGAAGAGAACAAGAGTAATAGAATAAACAACATCACAAAGATATATGGGAATATGACAGTAAATACTAAATATTAAACATTATTGTGCAGCACGTAAGATCAACAGAACACAGTGTGCTTTGAGGTAGGAGCCAAAAAGGGTGTAGTTTGTGGGTGTGATCACCTGTGAGCATGGACGCGCTTGTTTTTTGTTTTTTTAAAAGGTTCCTTCATGTAATAATCTGCTAGAGGGTGTGGGGGGGCCACAGCCCCGTCCTCCAGGGCATGAAGCAGGTATGGAGGAGATCAAAACTCCAGACATCCAGAGGCCCCCAGAACACAAGAGACCAAGGAAGACCAACAGAGGGGCAGCTGCGCCACTGTCCCAGAAAGAGCTGAGGAGAGTCCCAGATGAGGGCTCACTCAGCAGCCGCGGAGCAGAAGCCAGGGGGAGTTGCAGTGACACGCCCGTGAGCTCCGCCGGCAGCCAGCTGTGCCTGAGTGACCGAGCCCCAGGCCGAGAGGCCGGGGGCACCCCACCTCCGAAGTGGCCCGAGCGAGCCCCAGGCTCCAGGCCCCGATAAGCGGCCGCCAAGGAGTGAGCCGGTGTGTACCTCTACGCCCATCCCCGGACACAAAGAACCACCAACGCACCGATGTCTGAGGGAGGGGGTAGGGGGTAGGGGGAGATAGGCCTCCAAACCTTGGAGGGCCTGAGATGTCCCCAGAGAGGTGGCGCCTGACACCCGACCTGACATATAGACACAGACATACAGGCACACACAGACACAAACATCCATTCCCACCCTCATGCTCTCATATGCACTTACTCCACACTCAACCAACGTGGAGACAGACATAAAGAGACGCTGTACACACGATCACACTCCCCAAGCGTACTCTACAAACCGGGTATAGGTACCCTTGCCCCTGGAGGGGGAACTGCACCCAGACCCAGGTGGTGTTACCCTTTTCCCTGCGGTGGGGGGAGGCAGACCGCCCCGACTCCGCAGCAGCAGGGAGGCCCCACACTCCAGACTGCAGTCGGACGGCCAACTCCTCCTCCTAGCCCCCCCGCTCCAGCAGGTCGCAGAGAATGGGGGTGAGAGAAGACTCCAAACCTCCCTCCACCCGCTCATTGTAATGTTGATGCATGTGTGTTCTAAGGTGCAATTAAAACCCAGGAGGGCTTGGAGCTACCTGCCAAGGAGCAGCAGGTAAGTGCATAGTCCCTCCTGCTAGCCCTCAATGTCTACGTGTATTTAACCTTGAGAGGTGGGCAACGACGCCAGGGGTGGGGTGTACACCCTGATGGTACTTTGGATTCCATGTATCGTGCCCACCCCCAAGATCCTATATGTATGTGTAATGAGAGTGTGAGTAATGTGAATGTCTAAGTTGTGGGATAAAATTGAGGCAGAGGCAGCCAGAAGGGGACAGAGGGGGGCGGGGGGGGTAGCCTCCTCTGCACCCTGGTGACATACCCCTACTCCAAGGCCCTGCATGTGTGGGTGGTTGTGGTGGAGCGGGAAGGGGGAGGCAGCTGGAGATGGGGAGGGAAGGAAGGGAGGGGCAGGTAACCCCTCCCTGGGGCCAGCTCCCCCGCTGACCCCAGTAGGCACCCCCATACTCCGCGACCCGCCAGGGAAAGGGGGCCCAGGCCCATCCAGACCGGGGCCCAGTGCAGCAGCGCCCCCCCGGCCCCACAGAGCCTGGGACAGTCCACCCAACCCCACCACAGAGAAAACTGCACCCACCCCACCATCCACTCTTCTTCCAGACTACATAAGACAATAAACACCCAGGCTGAGATCTTCCTCCACCTCTCCTGTATCTCCCCCTCCTGCAGAGAGTTCCTGAGGAGAGGAAAGCTCCTGCAAGGTGTGACAATCTCCCCCACCAGTTGAAGAGCCCCCCAGGTGGCTCGACGCACCGGCGGCACCCTGCTCCAGGGCTGGGCCCCCATGCACCCACCCGCCCACAACCCCGGCAACACACCAACCAGGACCCAAGCCCCCGAGGCCCGGTCCGGGTCCCAGCCCAGAGACGGAGCGCCCCCAGAACCTCACGCCCATCCCGGACCCACCCAGGGGCAGCCAGGCTACCAGGTCAGTAACCCACGTCCGTCAGCACAGACCCTCCCCTAGCCCCGCTGCACGCAGCCGCGAGGAAACAGTCACCTGAGAGCCAACAGAGCCCCTAACCGGACATGACCGCTACCCCGGGTTGAGCCCCCCAAGGAAGATGCCTCCGGGGAACCCCCCGACGCCCTAAGCCTGTCCCTACCCCCACACCAATCACAACAGTGAAGGTGGAACTAAACTATGACCCCACCCCCACTAGGTGATGCAGCTGTTCAAAGGAGCCCAGAGCAATTGATCTGATGTGGTGGCAGAGGCTGTATCAAGACTAATGTAATCTAATAGATAATTTCTATATTGGTTAGAATTAAGATTATTTTTATTTTTCCAGTTCATGAGGACTGTTTTCTTGGCTATGCATAGGGCAGTGAAAACCATATGGGCTATATTCTTTTCTGAAGTGACATTATCTAAGCTGCCCAACAAACACACTAAGGGGGAAGTTGGAATGTTACATTTCAGACACTTTGATAAGTCTTCACATATCTCGCGCCAAAACTTCTGAACTGGTGGACAGAACCAAAGAGCGTGGATATAATTGTCCGGTGAATTGGTTTGGCAGTGTGAGCAGTTGTTGGTAGACGTAAAGCCCATCTTGAACATCCGATGACCTGTATAGTGCACTCTGACCGCCCATGTTCTTATGCTACGCGCCGGGTGAAATCCAGGAGAATGACGCTCCCGCAGTAACGCACGCTCCAGCCACGTCTTCCAGCACTAACCATAACCTTATCCCTAAACGTAACCAGCACTTTCACGTTACATACTGTTTTCCCAAACGATTGAACTAAAACGAACGTACATGTGTAGATTCATTCCAAATGGTTCTCATGTTTCCTCATTTTTCCGATCTGGTAATCTAGGGAAGTGTTGGGTGCGCAGAAGCGTAACATATCGGCGATACCTAGCATAAAATGTTACACTCTGGAAGTGAGAACGTGTGGATTCTTCAGGCACATATGTGACTCATCGCTGTATTTCAAAAAGCTTTCGTATACTTTTTATTTTTGCCGTTGGTTTAAGTGGAGAATGATTGACACCCCCCCCCACCACCACCACCACCATGACTCCCTGTGACGCTCCTCTCACCTCCTGCGTACAGAGCTGCACGTATTCAGCTTCACTGTTCTATCTGTGTGTTATTGCACATGTTAAGGTCCATATCAGGTGTTACCCATCAGTATGTAATTAACAGGTAACCACTAAGTCTTCCATCAGTTTGCACAACGTCTTGTTCCTAGATATTGTTTTGCAGCCACATTCATGGTAACTATTCAAAGACTTGAGTGCGTTCTGCACCAACATGTTCAGTTCATAGCTTCATGCTTTCCTTTGCTCTCTGTTCAGACTCCTCTTCTCTATGCATCAAAACACAACCACCACCTGATGGTGGCCGATCTGATCTATCTGGGAGCCAACGTCAATGAGACGAACAACGCAGGAAAATCATGCCTCCACCTCAGCGCTGAGAGCGGCTACATCAGAGTCCTGGAGGTCAGAGCCGTTATCATTTCTGCTTGTATAGAGAAAGAACCTGACTGTGTGACAGTACGTCTGCTGTTGGGCTTTTGCTTTTGTGTCCCATCTTTCTGCACAGTTTACAAGCAAGTCAAGAAGCATTACAAGTTACTGTCAGAGACGAGGCTTAGAAAACAGCTGTGATGAAAAATTAAGGTTGTGTAGTTCACTGTGCAAATTGTTAAAGATATTTAAAAAGTTGCCGTATTTTTATTTTTCTAAAGTCTGTCCTCACAGTACAAACATGTATGACAGAGGGCTCAGGCTAAAGGGCTCACTGAATTCCAGAGTGGTGCTGTAATGTAAGCTCTGGCTGTACTTTGATGCATGGCGTCAAGTTTGGGCTGATCAACCTTTGCTTCTTATCTACTGTATTCAATCCAGATGTATTCAAATGTTTTCTAACAGGTTCTAATGCGTGCAATGATGGATGGCATATATGTGGACGTCGAAGCTACTGATAACTCTGGTAAGTCCTCAAATCTTTAAAGCTTTCAGATCATTTTATTCGTGCATCACTGTTTCAAAAACATAATGAGACGATAAATGCAGAACATGGTTATATAAGAAGACAACACAGAACTAAGAGAGAGAAAAGTAAGAGCTTTGATGCCAAAGACACCTTTGTCATTGCACGATCTTCTATGTTAGTGTGCCAGCAACATGTCCGTCTTTAAACAGCAGCACTTTCTTTGTGGCTTCCTCTCATGTGCTGTAGAACAAAGCCAAAGAAAGACATCTGGCAGTGCTTAAAATCCACAAACAGTGACCTCTTGTTTATTTAATGGCTTTAGTCATTACAGCATGGTTAGCCATGACTGACTAGCCAACTGTCATCAACTAGAATAGAACAAGGTTTCCTTTTTTCATCTTTAACACAAATGAGTGTAAAGAGCAACGCACGCGAGAACAGAAGACAACAAAACTTCAGTCACAGTGACTAAAAACCTGAAAGCTGCACTTCCTGTTTTTGTCTGCAACTGATTGCAGTTATGCTTAGAAGCACCATTATCCTGCAGCCCTCTGTGTTTCTGCAGGGATGAGTGTGGTACAGTGTGCTTCCATTGCTCTGAAGGCCACCATCTGTGAGGTGGAAAGCAACGAATCCCTCGGTCACAGCAAGCTCCGCACACTCCGCCGAGAGCAAATGATGGAGACTCTGGAGTGTGTGCTGCAGATGTGCAGCTACCTTCATGTCATGGTGAGTCTCGCAGTAACCATGAAACACACGTTGCTGCAGCACTATTCATACATTGTTTCTTCTGACCTCTCGAGCCAGGTGACATTTACACACTTAAATAGTCCTCACGTATTTCAAGACAAGCTGTTTTGTAAGGCAGCACTAAATTGTAAGAGTATAAAGAAATAACGACCCAGGATGAATCTGAGCTTCTGCGTGGACTTCACACCGAATCATTGGCCCCACTGATGCTAATCAGTTCGTAAGTCTCACACTTGACAGGAGAGACTAATGATTTTATCATCAACTGTAAATAGGCAATTATCCACTCATGCTTCCAAGTTTGGCAGAATGAAAACAAGCAGACTCAACAGCTGACTGAAGGAGTGTAAGAAACATCAGTATTTATGTTCCTGCAACAACAATGTTAGACTTCAGTCCATCCTTCACGGCAGTGTGGGACTGCTGACCAGCCACCATGTGGAGCAAAACATAATGAGAGACATGAAAAGTGCCAACGTGAAACTGATGTTAGTGATTTTATTGGTGCATTTGCAGCAGTGTAAAAGAGACTTGGCAACAGGTTAGAATCAAGTAGCAGAGCGTTCGTGTGTTTGCCACGTCACCAAAAGAATTCATGCACATTCGGCGCTTCGTTCAGCGGTGTTAGTAGGACATGTTTTAACAAATACAGGGAGTGCAGAATTATTAGGCAAGTTGTATTTTTGAGGAATAATTTTATTATTGAACAACAACCATGTTCTCAATGAACCCAAAAAACTCATTAATATCAAAGCTGAATGTTTCTGGAAGTAGTTTTTAGTTTGTTTTTAGTTTTAGCTATTTTAGGGGGATATCTGTGTGTGCAGGTGACTATTACTGTGCATAATTATTAGGCAACTTAACAAAAAACAAATATATACCCATTTCAATTATTTATTTTTACCAGTGACACCAATATAACATCTCCACATTCACAAATATACATTTCTGACATTCAAAAACAAAACAAAAACAAATCAGCGACCAATATAGCCACCTTTCTTTGCAAGGACACTCAAAAGCCTGCCATCCATGGGTTCTGTCAGTGTTTAGATCTGTTCACCATCAACATTGCGTGCAGCAGCAACCACAGCCTCCCAGACACTGTTCAGAGAGGTGTACTGTTTTCCCTCCTTGTAAATCTCACATTTGATGATGGACCACAGGTTCTCAATGGGGTTCAGATCAGGTGAACAAGGAGGCCATGTCATTAGTTTTTCTTCTTTTATACCCTTTCTTGCAGCCACGCTGTGGAGTACTTGGACGCGTGTGATGGAGCATTGTCCTGCATGAAAATCATGTTTTTCTTGAAGGATGCAGACTTCTTCCTGTACCACTGCTTGAAGAAGGTGTCTTCCAGAAACTGGCAGTAGGACTGGGAGTTGAGCTTGACTCCATCCTCAACCCGAAAAGGCCCCACAAGCTCATCTTTGATGATACCAGCCCAAACCAGTACTCCACCTCCACCTTGCTGGCGTCTGAGTGGGACTGGAGCTCTCTGCCCTTTACCAATCCAGCCACGGGCCCATCCATCTGGCCCATCAAGACTCACTCTCATTTCATCAGTCCATAAAACCTTAGAAAAATCAGTCTTGAGATATTTCTTGGCCCAGTCTTGACGTTTCAGCTTGTGTGTCTTGTTCAGTGGTGGTCGTCTTTCAGCCTTTCTTACCTTGGCCATGTCTCTGAGTATTGCACACCTTGTGCTTTTGGGCACTCCAGTGATGTTGCAGCTCTGAAATATGGCCAAACTGGTGGCAAGTGGCATCTTGGCAGCTGCACGCTTGACTTTTCTCAGTTCATGGGCAGTTATTTTGCGCCTTGGTTTTTCCACACGCTTCTTGCGACCCTGTTGACTATTTTGAATGAAACGCTTGATTGTTCGATGATCACGCTTCAGAAGCTTTGCAATTTTGAGACTGCTGCATCCCTCTGCAAGATATCTCACTATTTTTGACTTTTCTGAGCCTGTCAAGTCCTTCTTTTGACCCATTTTGCCAAAGGAAAGGACGTTGCCTAATAATTATGCACACCTGATATAGGGTGTTGATGTCATTAGACCACACCCCTTCTCATTACAGAGATGCACATCACCTAATATGCTTAATTGGTAGTAGGCTTTCGAGCCTATACAGCTTGGAGTAAGACAACATGCATGAAGAGGATGATGTGGACAAAATACTCATTTGCCTAATAATTCTGCACTCCCTGTATATTCCCGAGCACTGAATCGATTACACACATAAAAGCTGTAAACAAAAGAATCCATGGAAGTGTGGCACTGCTGACAAAACAAGACATTAAGCACAGATTGGAGAGGCAGCTGAAGGGAACTTCTTGACTTCAGTGCTGTCCGTGTTTCATATAGACTAAAAGTACAAAAGTGACAGGTCCAGTTAATGAGGATTCCAAGCTACAGTACACAGTTCATCTTCAGTGCTTTAAAACTGAACAACATGGTTCAGAATGCTCTGGGTCTACATCTCCTGCTGAACTACAATTTTCTGTTCAGATTTTTTTGTTTTTACAAATTTGAATTTGAGTGAATTTGAAACGATTAACCCGACTGTCCTTCTTCCTCAGAGGGGGCAGCCCAGAACCGGCTGATCTGCCTGGCAGGGCGTTTCAGAGACCCCGACGGTAACGTTTCGAGTACATTCAGGCTTGTCTTTGTCTTAGAGAGGCTGTAATTACTGGTGTGTGTTTTTCTCTCCAAGCATGTGTTCAGGCCTGTTACAGAAACATCTGACATTCTGTGTTTGGCAAAAATGCCTGACTTGCAATCAGGCGTTTACTGTAACCTGCACAGAAATGTTAGGTTCTCATTAGCTGGTTTCTATGAAACTTCCATTGTTTGTTACATTGGAGTAACAACTTGTCCTCAGTTAGGGTGTCCAGCTGATCCAATCTCTTTAAGCTGTTAATGTCTCAGAGCTCTTTGAGGAGAGCTGTGACATTGTTACCTAGAACAAGCCATGTTGGATCTTTAACCTCTTGAATCCACCAGTCAAGCCTTAGGTTTGGGTTTGGTTAACATCCAGCCACACAAACACTGCTGTGCACGTGTGAAACACTTCATTCAAAATGTAACATCTTCTAGTTTCTGAAAATATGGCTGTTTAGCATGTGGCTAAAAACAAAACCCAGCTCTAAGTCTCGACGGGTGCCGGCGACGTGGTGGACGTTAAGAGGTTAAGAGGCTCTGATACCGGAGGACATTAAGTAGTGCCGGGGGACGAGGAGTCCCTCGATCTCTTGTGCATGTATAACTTTCTTTTCTGTCAAATATCATCTCTGTGTCTGTGAACAGTTGTCACTGATTAGTAATCTGGTTAAACACAGAAATGTACGAGTATTACTTCATTCTTGTTTCGATGTTTGAAAAATGAAACCACGGCAGTGAAAAGAAAAACAAAATGATCAAATAAAGTGTAGTCATGTTCATAAATGACATGAAAGCTCCTGTATGAGTCTTTAAATGTCTGATGTGTTTCTATATGTGCATGTGTAGTTAGCTCGGTCACTGCAGCAGATGGTACACTGGTTATAGAGGAGTAAAGACTGATGGAGGAACGTGGGCCGCTCTGCAAACCAGTGTGCCTGTGCTGGAAAATGATAAATATTGGGAATGCACCAGTATATTGGCTGATGGATATTTACCAGAAGTGTCCCATTATTTTTAAATTCCCATTGATATTCCTGCATAACTCACCACAAAGCTGAAAATAATGACTCTTAATGCCAGCACTTACTTTAAGCTGTGGTGAAAACGTTAACAAAGTCAAAGTCCATCTGCCAGCTACGTTTGGTGTTCCAGTCACTTATTGCTTTTTGTTTGATGTATTTGGAGAAGAATGTCAGCATGTATGTAAGACAGCTCGTTGTTAGCACGTTAGTTATCCTTTTAGTTTTCCAATAGTGCCGACAACATAAATGTGACATAAAATTAATATTTACTTATTTGTTTGGGGTTTTATTTTTCATGTTCCTTGTTTGTTCAGGTCTGTTTTAATACTGACTTTTTTCCCCAATTTTGTTTAATATGTTTTGACTCTTTGACTCTGTACATGTGAGTTTGAGCCATACAAAGAAACTGACCAGACCAAATATATGAACATATCTGTATATGTATATACAACACAGTCCTGAGCAGGCAGGGAGTCCACCTGCATCATGAATGAGAAACAGTGTATTTCAGGTGCTAATTTTAAACCACTCGGCTTATGTATTAAAAACAAATGACATCCTAGTTTTAAAAAACACTTTCCTTTATTGTATGGGATTTGTACTGCTGTTATTATGGGATATTATATAAGACATGGGGATTAAATGGGCTCAACTAGGGGCTCTATGTGTGTTTGTGTTATGTAAGCATTCTGTCTTTTGTTTGTGGACGTGAGCTCCAGTGTACACCTGTGGTTAACATGTGTTTGTTCGTTTGTTGTCTTATATGGAGTGGTGCCAACAATTTGACCTTTGGGTTGTTTTCACACGAGTCATAATGAGTTGGTGAATCATCAGGTAGAGCTGTTAGCCTGAGAGTCATCGTGTGTCACACACAGACACACACCCTGCTCCATCGGCAGTCCTGATGGTTTTCCTAATGTTCCTGCACGTTTTACACTTGTGTGATAAAACATGCTTTTGCTTTTTAAAAAGGTCAATAAAGTTTGGGTTGAGTAAACTTCACGCTGTCAGGTTCATTCATGCATCCGGAAGGGTTTCAAACGTTTGTCGTGCTTGTTTGACGCTGCTTAGCCAGAGGCTAGAAAGCAGAAGCCGTGAGCATTTCTCAGTGTCAGGCTCTGACAATAAATCATGTTTACGAGATCACATCTGCTGAAACCGTTTACGATCCTCAGAGGACAGGTTCACACACAAACTCTCTGTAGTCATCTCCCCTTGCCCAACTTCTGATTACGCAAACATCCAGATTCTGTTCCCACTGCTCGAGTTCTCGTATGAGTCACTGATGAAATGATTTTGAAGCAGACCGTAGATAAAAATGGATGTAGCTAGTGTGAGTAAAGTCTAGTTAGTTCAGCCTAGAGCTGATTGTTTTACCATCAGCGTCTTGATGTTAAACCTGACAACTTTGATCTAACAAGAAGCCTCCTCACACACACACCAGCAGACCCTCGTCTTATGTGTCCTCCTGTGTCTCCAGCAACAAACAAAGTTACTGACTACTCTATAATGAGAACTGTCAATTGTTCCCTTTCAGTTTAAGGCAGAGCCAGCCAACCAGGAGCAGTCTAACATTTGGCATTTTTCCACCTCGGTCACTGCTGAGGTCAAAAATGAGAAATAACCTGATAACCTTCATCTCAGTTCAAAGATGTGACGGGGAGAGGGATCTAAGCTGAGGGGAAATGCCCTTTTGCACCACTAGATGGTGCTCATGACTTTGTCTTTTGTTGCAAATGGGGTTGTGAGGTGCTGTAATACATGCGATACAGTTTATTCCAGTCACATCACCTGGATGGACCCCTGCATTAATCCCTGGTTACTCAGTTCTTGCCCGTGGCTCTTCAAAGTCTCCTTTATGGTGGCACAGAATTTACAGCGACTCAGTGTTTCGACCCGAAGCTCAGATTTCCATAGAAGGCCTTATATAAAAATAGTTATGGGTTAGACAATAACAAGCAGCTGGGCAGTACAATGAGACATCACTCACATAGCAGTAAGCAAGTTGGAGGTTTCAGTGCTCCAAACACGCCAATTAAACTGCAAAGACAGTCTATCTGTGGTCTACACCACAGGTATAAAATGTAGTGAAATATACACACACCACACACACACCACAATAATTTACATCTTTGTAATGCATACATGTAGAGACTGATACGGGCTGGGAACCAGGTCCTTGCTGTTATACTTCTGCCTGAAGTCCACTTCCTGGGCACATGCATAATTGGTGCATTGAAATATAAATTCTCCATGGATCCTTGCACTCACCGTCAGATGATGTATGTTACTGGAAACCAGCCATACCTGCTGGACTTGCAGTCGTGGAAAATATATAATAAAAGTCACATCGCAGCACACGTCCAAGTTTCTTTGCATGTTTCTACATTCTTCCAGTCTGCTGGCTGCACTAATGTCAAACATCACATCAGAGAAATAATATGATGCTGATGACTGTGATGTTACAGACTGGTAATATGAAGTTATTTAGTATTAGACTTCAGTGTCTTGCTTTTTTTCTTCACCATTTTTTTGTTTTTTTCACTTCCAGAAGGATAACTGCTCTTCATTTTTATTGACTGGCATCCGTCACTGGGTTAGTTTGAACAGAATCATAAATATCAGTTGCAATATGAGTGGGGGGATTCGGGTGGAGTCGGGTGGGGCCCCATTAAAGAGGTCAGGCGTCTTTGATTGTTATGGCAAACTTTGCACAAATCATTGCTCCAGTTTAAAGCTTGCCAGCTCTCGGGGGCCTCCGTACTGGCCTGGGGCTCCGAGGAGCCGATGGTGGCAAGTAGCACCTCTGCTCCAACCTCGAGTCGTTAAACTGGACTGGACCAGTGTGTGTGTGCTGATCTGACTAATATCCAGAGTTGGTAAAAGTACAGACATTCTGTACTCAAGCAGAAGTACAAATACTACTATTAAAAAATATTACTGTAAAAGTTGAAGTACAGAATCAACTTCTTTACTCCAGTAAAAGTAAAAACGTACAGGCTCTGAAAAGCTCTTTGGAGGATGTTTCTGTTTCTGTGCAAAGCTAACTGAACCTTGTGCTATATTAGCATAATATTAAAATAATATCAGTAGATGTTAATACAAACTTTATTAAACTCTAAATATTCTCATCTTGAATCAGAAGTAAATAGAAAGCAGCTCTATTTTCTTATGCCTACATTACAGTTGGGGACTGTAAACAGGGAAATGTGCACCGTCAGAGGTTAAAGTGGGGGAAACTAAACTAAACTAAACTGGTTGTAATGGTTCAGTGTGGGGAAAAGAATCAAACTCACATTCATTTCCAGTAGATTTTCTTAGTGTACAGGCTGTGATCAGCGGAGCTGCTAACACACCTGGATTCAACCAGATGTTTCCTGCACTGACTCTACACTGTTTATGCCGCCTTTACGTTAGACTGGATGAAGTTGGTGTGAAGGTGGAATTCAGTGAATGAATCTGTGCTACACTGTGAGCTAACTGTGACCACGAAACACAGCCACTGTGCAGCAGTCACTGTTCTTTACTTTAAACCAATCACAGTGCAGCAAACTAACCTGTTTATCCTGCACTGACCTGTGAGTGACAGCAGTTAGTCTGCCCGTCGTTCTCATCTTTCTCCATCTCTGAGTGAAGCTAGCGTTCTTTCTTTTCTCTCCCTGTGAAATCCAGCAGCTGCACTTTAGCTGAAACACACTGTGAGACAAACAGCACACAGTTTGTGTGTTTGCTGATGTTTGTTGAGTTGTACTTCATTACCCACCACCTAAGGTAATATCAGAGCTGAAACTTTATCAAAAATGAAGCACAAACCTCACCATCACAGACGTTTGTGCTTCATTTTCAGTGAGTGACTGTTCAGAGTCAGTGGTGTCGTCACAGCTGCTACAGCCGTCCGTCTGCGGTAGCTCTCAGAACTTATTACCAATATATCAGGAAACATTGATTCAAACCAACAAAGTGTGGCTCAGTACTCAACAGAAACAAACTCTCACTTTGCTGATAAACTAATGACAGATACCATTTTTCAGCTTTAATATTCCATAACATAGTACTGACTCAACCAAGAGGATTTCAGTGACTTGGAACGTGGCATAGCTGTTAATGCCAAACACAGTGAGTGTTTCAGTACTGCGAACATCCTCGAGGAAATCTTACAACATGCTGGCATTTGTGTAGTAGTGTAACTAAGTGTAACTAATAAAGTGGCTGGTTAAGGCGTAATTATCAAATTAAAAAGGACATGGACTCAGATTTGTCACGGCGGGGTGCGCCGATGTGTGTGGAAACAGGACCCAAAAGCAGATGATGACGAGGAATTGTAATGATTAACAGAAAGGTGAACCTTTAATGCAATGACGGCAGGGAAATGAACCAAGAGACCAAAAACAAACAGGCAAAACACTAAGAAACAAAATACTAAATGGTACTGAGACCAAAACCTAAACTATGACTGTGGTGGAAAAATAATAAACAAAGACCATGACTAAGACTAATAATACATAACAGATGAAAACTAAAACTGTGACCCTGGTGAGATAAACAGACGAACCGACAATGGCATGAAGAAAACAAAAGGCTTAAATACAGACATGAGGTGATCAGGGGAAGTGGGGACACATGGGGGAACAGCTGACAGACATAAACCTAATGACAGGACCAGGAGAGAAAGCTAAATACAATGAACAAAGAACACATGACATTGTCAAAATAAAACAGGAAATACTAACAACTAAACATGACAACACAACTCAACAGACCCAACACGTGATGAATAAATACCAAACCCCAAAACATAGAAAACCCAGGAACAATAACCAATAACTGCCTAAACTAAAGGCAAAATAGGAAATAACACAAACTAATAACATATCAAAAAATACAAAGAAAACTCAGAGTGCTGGGTCGGAGACCCAGCCTGTGACAAGATTTTTAGATGTATCATCAGTGTGCTCAGGTGGATTCAAAATGCTTTGAATGTCCTTCGTGTGAAGAACTTGGCTTACATCTTACAAGGGCAGACTTTTTTTAATGGCATGGTTCTGAATGAGTGCGACTGCATTAGCAGACGTATAGCATTACACGCACACACAGACATACACACATGCCACTCGTGTCTAATGCATTTCTAATTTGAAAGCACGTAGCAAGAAATGTTACCTCTGTTAGCGAAGGTTCAGCTCTGCTGGAAGGACGACCCAGTCGAAGGTGACCTGCTATGATAGAACAATAAGCACTGTTTGGTAAACAGCACGTCTGGCTCATCACCTGCTAGGAACCCTCTCAGGCAGACATTCTGAGCTCTATATGCACACCTCCCGTGTTTCAACATTCTGGCAGACTTAGCCTGAGAGAATCACGCACAGCTGGTATCACTGTGGCATGAAACGATGGGTTCCAGGGGATGCCTAAGGGAGGGGGGATTTAAAATAAAACAAGACGCATAGGAGGAGCAACCAAAAAGCTACAAGACAAAGTTTACAAAGTTTGAAATGAGAGGAATGCAGCACGTTTCAGTATGCAACTTTATTCATTAATCATGACTGTAGCGGAGGCGTGGCCCCGGGCGCAGCTGCGGGGGAGGAGTGGAGCGGAAGGCTCAACAGGGCGGCGCTGCGAGGCCGGTAAGAACAGCTGATGTTGTTTATGGACTGATGATGGTCTCCCTCCGCTGTGTTTATAGTGAGACGAGGAGGAGCGGCCAGAGGAGAGATCAGCTGGGCTCGTGAGCTGTCAGACTGTGTGACTGAGTCAGCTGTCAAAACAACAACACTTGAATAAATGTGGAAGTTGGCTGTACCTGCCTGTGTGTGCGTGTGTCTGTGCCTGGTGTATTCTACAAGTGGTGCCGAAACCCAGGAAAGTGCCGGTGGGGAAATGTCCGACCCACAGGCCGCGCCACCCGCCCAGCCTCTGCAATTCTTGGCGCAGATGCTGGCGGAGATGGCGACGATGAGCCGGGATCAGGCGGCCGACCAGCGTGCCCACCTGGCCGCGCTGCGGGAGCAGACGGACCGGCAGACGCAAGTTCTGGAGCGGCTGGTCGGGGCCGCTGCCACGCCGAAGCCCTCGCCAATGTCGGTGGCGGTGCCCCGGATGGGGGACGGGGACGACCCACAGGTTTTTTTGGAGACCTTCCGTGCCACGGCGGAGGCTTGCCAATGGCCGCGGGAGGAGTGGGCTCCGCGGCTGCTCCCCCTGCTGTCCGGGGAGGCACAAACAGCGGCCCTGAGTCTGCCTCCGGCGTCGAGGAGCAGCTTCGCGGACGTGAGCCGGGCGGTGGTGGACAGGCTAGGGCTCACCGCCGAAGACCACCGCCGGCGGTTCCGGGCCTGTCGGCTGGCTACAACGGACCGACCATTCGCCTGGGCCCGGCAGCTGCGCGACGCAGCAGTACGCTGGCTGCAACCGGGAACATCGGAGGGGGAGACGAAGCTGGTGGACAAGGTGTTGCTGGAGCAGTTCACGGAGGGATTGCCAGCGGAGACGGCGAGATGGGTCCGGTGCCACCGGCCCGCAAGCTTGGAGGTAGCGGTGACGCTGGCGGAGGACCACCTTGCCGCTGGAGCAGGGGAACCTGGGGACGCCGGACGGAGGCCGAACAAACAGGCCCCAGTGCCGGCCCCGAGGCGCCGTGGGCAGGCAGAGCGGCTGCCGGCGCTGAGCCCCACTAACCCTTTCGCGGCGTTGGTGCCATCCAGGGGAGCCGAGCCAAGTGGAGCCGCCCCCGAGCCACGGAGAGCAGCACAGACACCGGGGCCGGAGTGTTGGAAGTGCGGGCAGCCGGGGCACCTGAGGAGGGATTGTCCGCTTATGGAAGTGGGGCAGGTGTTTCGTGTTGCTGGCGCCCCAGCACCCTCCCCCGGTCCAGGAGGGACATACAGTATTCCGGTAAGGACTCGAGGGGGTATACGCCAGGCGTTGGTGGACACGGGCTGCACGCAGACCCTCGTACACCAAAGCTTGGTTCGCCCCGGGGCATTGCTGGAGGCAGAATGGGTGGAGGTGAGGTGTGTGCATGGTGACGTTCACAGGTATCCCATAGTGCCGCTGTTATTAAAGTATAAGGGCAAAACGCATAGAGTAACGGCGGCGGTTAGCCCGCGCCTGTCGCACCCCCTGATTCTGGGTACCAATTGGCCGGGGTTTCATCAGCTACTGGGGCAGTACGCGGGGGTGCGATCACGACCGGAAGCGGGGTGTAGCGTGTGCGCGGCGTTCAGCGGTGACGCGGGGTCGTCCGACACTGACTCCGGGGGGGAGGAGCCTCACGGGACGTCCCGCCGGCCCCGGAAGTTCCCCCCATGGGTGATTTCCCACTGGAGCAGTCTCGTGACGGCACCCTACGCTCAGCCTTTGACCAAGTGATGGCTATTGATGGTCACGTGGTGCGCCCTGAGGCCGCGCAGACCTACCCGCGTTTCGTCTTATTAAACGACCGATTATATCGAGTGAGTCGTGACACTCAGACAGAGGAAACACACACCCAGTTGTTGGTGCCGCAGGGCCGCCGGGAAACGCTTTTCCAGGCGGCCCACTATAACCCCATGGCAGGGCATATGGGCTATGAGAAAACTCTGGAGCGAATAACGGCCCGATTTTATTGGCCGGGCATCCGAGCGGATGTGCGCCGCTGGTGCGCGTCCTGCCCGGACTGCCAACTTGTTAACCAGCCGGCCATACCGAAGGCGCCGCTGCGCCCTCTCCCCCTCATTGAGGTCCCGTTTGAGCGCATCGGCATGGACCTCATCGGGCCGTTTCACCGGAGTGCACGCGGCTACCGCTTTGTGTTAGTCCTGGTGGATTACGCAACGCGGTACCCGGAAGCAGTTCCGCTGCGCACCATCTCTGCAAAGAGTGTGGCGCAGGCACTGTTTCAGGTCATCTCCCGAGTCGGAATCCCGAAAGAGATACTGACTGACCAGGGCACGTCGTTTATGTCTCGTACACTGCGGGAACTGTACGAATTACTGGGCATTAAATCTATTCGGACCAGCGTCTACCACCCTCAGACTGACGGGCTGGTGGAGCGGCTGAATAAGACTTTAAAGTCCATGATTCGGAAGTTCATTAACGAGGATGAACGCAATTGGGATCACTGGCTAGACCCTCTGTTATTCGCAGTGCGGGAGGTGCCCCAGGCCTCCACGGGATTTTCTCCCTTTGAACTGCTGTTCGGCAGGAGGCCACGTGGGGTGCTCGACCTGATTAAAGAAAGCTGGGAGGACGGTCCGAGCCCCGCCAAGAATGAGATTCAGTACGTGTTGGACCTGAGAGCAAAACTCCACACTTTGGGGAGGTTGTCACGGGAGAATTTGCTCCAGGCTCAGCAGCGTCAGCAACGCCTGTATGACAGAGGGGCTAGGCTCAGGCAATTTTCACCGGGAGATAAAGTGCTTGTGTTACTCCCTACTTCCAGCTCGAAGTTGCTCGCCAAGTGGCAAGGACCCTTTGTGGTCACACGGCGAGTCGGGGACGTGGACTATGAGGTCGCTCGGTCGGACAGGGGAGGAGCCACGCAGATTTATCACCTCAATCTCCTCAAACTGTGGCGAGAGGTTGAAACCGCTTCTCTGGTGAGCTTGGTGAAGGAGAGAGATGAGTTGGGGCCTGAGGTGCCAAATTCTATCATTCCCACCTCCCTCCCTTGTGATGACCATCTCACACAGGCCCAGAGAGTGGATGTTGTCGCGTTGCAACAGCGTTTTGCGGACGTGTTCTCCCCCCTGCCCAGCCGGACGTCCCTCATCGAGCACCATTTCGTGACGCAGCCCGGCGTGACGGTGCGTTCACGGCCCTACAGGCTCCCGGAGCATAAGCGAAAAATCGTGCAGAGGGAATTGGCGGAAATGCTGAGGATGGGAGTAATAGAAGAGTCGCACAGCGCCTGGTGTAGCCCCATCGTTCTGGTGGCGAAAAAGGATGGGTCTATACGGTTCTGTGTCGACTATCGCAGGGTGAACGAAGTGTCACGCTTTGATGCCTACCCCATGCCTCGGGTCGACGAGCTCCTGGACCGGTTAGGCACGGCCCGCTTTTTCACGACACTGGACTTAACCAAGGGCTACTGGCAGATTCCCTTGTCTGCCGAGGCCAGGGAGAAAACGGCCTTTTCCACTCCGTACGGTTTGTACCAGTTCGTGACACTTCCGTTTGGCCTGTTCGGGGCCCCGGCCACTTTCCAGCGTCTCATGGACCGGGTACTGCGTCCGCACGCAGCGTATGCTGCCGCCTACCTGGATGACGTGATCATCCACAGCGACACCTGGGCGGAGCATGTGCTGCGGGTGGCCGCGGTCCTGGAGTCCCTGAGGGGGCGGGGCTCACGGCCAATCCGAAGAAGTGCGCGGTTGGACAGAGGGAGGGGCAGTATCTGGGGTACCACCTGGGGGGCGGGCAGGTGCGTCCACAGGTGGAGAAGACGGCGGCTATCGCATCCTGCCCGCGCCCCAGGACGAAAAAGGAGGTGAGACGGTTCTTGGGGTTGGCGGGTTACTATCGTCGCTTTGTGCCGGGGTTTGCGCAGCTAACCAGCCCCCTGACCGATCTCACTCGAAAAGGTGCCCCGGATCTGGTCCAGTGGACGGGGCCGTGCCAGGCGGCGTTTGTGCAGGTGAAAAAGGCTCTCTGTGGGGAGCCGCTGCTTCACACTCCTAACTTTTCCCTCCCTTTTGTTCTGCAGACTGACGCCTCGGACAGAGGGCTGGGAGCCGTTTTGTCCCAGCAGGTGAGGGGGGCCGACCGCCCTGTCCTATACATCAGCCGGAAGGTAGCAGAGCGCGAGCGCCGGTACAGCACCGTGGAGGAGTGGCTGGCCATCCGGTGGGCGGTCGGCTCCCTGCGCTATTACCTCCTGGGACGCTCATTCACCCTCTGTTCGGACCACGCCCCGCTGCAGTGGCTCCACCGCATGAAGGATGCCAACGCCCGGATCACCCGGTGGTATCTGGCGTTGCAGCCCTTTAAGTTCAAGGTGATCCATAGGCCGGGGGCGCAGATGGCAGTGGCCGATTTCCTCTCTCGCTCGCGGGGGGGGAGTTGTTGTTTTGAGTCAGCTGTCAAAACAACAACACTTGAATAAATGTGGAAGTTGGCTGTACCTGCCTGTGTGTGCGTGTGTCTGTGCCTGGTGTATTCTACAATGACAAATGTGCTTCGTCTGATATTATGATACCTCTTGGCTCCTCATGAGATCCTGTCACACCATTGGTCCTTTTTTCCCCAGCCATGAATAATCTATTATTCTATTAATCTAGAATTAATTAATTAATTATCATCTATTACTTTAATCCCTGCTGCTGCCACTGTTGCTGCACATATTACCTTTTAAGTCTTTTCAGACATTGTTAGACAGTTTGGCTGGTTGCTGTTATAGGTCTCCTCGAGCATGAGTGTTAAACCCCAAGAACACAGACACACTCTATAGGAATAAATCTGCAATAAACTCCTGCTGATGTTTCAACAGTCATGTGTGAAGCTCTTCTACGCTATCATTTGCTGGGGAAGCAGCACTAAGAAGATGGACCCGACGCAGCGGGTCCAAAAAGAATACAAATCTAATTAATCTGCATTGTAACACAAAACATACCAAATGTTTTAATTGAGGCATTTTACGATCATGAAAATATTTTGCAGTTGGTGGCAATTAGTGGCGCAACGGATCAAAAATCTCACGGTTCGGACCAATTTTCAGCAAAAAAAGAAAAACGAAAAAAATTGAACATTTACTTATTAAAGTATTTTTTGCCTGTTAAAAACATTCAACTCAAGACTCAATTATTAAAAAGAAAATTATGGTACAATATAGGGCAGTACAGTCTTTGTACCCTTTTTCCCGCTTCAGTCCACACGAGCCTTGTGCTTTACGCTGGGCAGAGGGGGGAGGGGCGGTAGTTACACTCAGTAGCACAGGAACAGAGCGGGAGGGAGAGAGAGAGAGAGCAGGGACAACAACGTCACATTAGAAAGGTATAGTAATCATCCACAACTATTTTCAGTTGCAGATGATAAAGGATTCAGAAAGTTTATTCATGCAGGTTCATATGACAGAGAATATGCATCTTCTTTTTGTTTTCATATTTTAATTTATATTTAATTGTGTTGTGATTTGCTGTGTTTTGTGTTGTTTCACGTTAAATTTGTAAAAGGAAAAAGCTAAAAATTTAAATAATTAAAAGTTGAAATGTGACTAGTTGGTTTTTGTATTATATGATTTATTTTATGTGGAGTGAATAAATAAAAGTATATTTACGGTGGCCCCTACAGACAAAGCACATACAAACTTCAAATCACATAAAAACTCAAAACGTACAAAAGACATCAGAAGTGCTCCAGGATGCTAGGGGGCAGTGTTGAGCTTTTGTTACCTCGTGGCTACACAAGCCAGCAAGTACCAACGACCGGATTTGGTGTGTGGTAGTAACAGGTAAATGAACTTTTTTTTTTTAATTATTTGAATATATATGAGTGCCTGTGTATAAATACACAAACAATACACACATGCTTTCAATTGTGTAATTTTGTTAGGATGCCTGGGTCGTTGACCCAGGGTTGTTGAGTTTATTATTTATTATTTCCAGTCTTTGGTTTCTTTGAGTTCTGTCTTATGGTTTATGTCTCTGTCTTCTCTAGTTGCTCTGTCTCCCCTGTCAGCTGTATCCCCTTGTCTAGTTGGCGTCTCTGTGTATCCTTAGTTGCTATATCCCCGTGTCCAGTCAGTGTTGGTGTCTGCCCTGGTCCCACGTCTCTGTTCCCTCTGTTGTAGTGCCTGCATGTGAGTCTGTGTCTTTTGTTCAGTCTGTGTTATGGGTTTCCTGTTTTACTTTGAAAGTCCATGTCTGATGTTAATGTGTCTGGTTTTGCTTCCCCTTGTCTCGTTAGGCCTGATTTGCCCCAGCTGTGTTTCCCTCCTGTTACTGTTGAGAAATCAGTTTTACCCCGGTTCTTTTATTCGTCGAAACTTCCAGTGACGGCACTGGAACTCAGTAGTCATTTCACAAAACCTTTATTCATCTTTATTCATCTTCATCTAAGCATGCACTTCTAGAAGGGAAGACGAGGCCGGTGTCCCTCTCCAAATCTTCACCCCTTTGTTAGTTACAGCCAGCTTTATAGAGGTGATCCCATCATAAAACCCCCTACGGTGTGCTGCAAACTCTGTGTCTGTGTCTATGTGAGTGCTCGTGTGTGCCTGTGTATGCATACCTGTGTGTATGTGTGAGTGCACATGAGTGAATGTGCGTGTGGATGTGTGTGCGTGACAGTTAAAACACTGTGGGTGTAGGTGACTCCCTAGAGGTCATAAAACCCCTCTCCCTTCCAGACCACAGTTATCCTGTTATAAATGTTGAGACCCCCACCCAAACATCCTCTGGGGAATTTCCACTCAGTGGGGGAGGTCTACAATCTACTCCTACAATCAACCTTTATTATAGTGAGGGCAGTGTCAGTGTCTCTACAACAGTTCTACATTATATTTTAACACATTTCTAAACTCTAAATCAGCTAAATATTCTACATTACCCATTCCCTGATTGCTTCCTCTGTGTATTTGAGCCCTGTGTTTCTCTGTGTCTATGTTGTGATCTACCGTTTACCTAGCTGTGTGTTCTGTCAGTCCTCCGGTTTAAGTAGTTTGATTTTTATCAGTTATGTTATATTTTGAGTTTTACATTAAAGCTGTTTTGAGTTCACGACTGTCTCCGGAGTCTGCACCTTGGGTCCTATTCCTGTCTGCACACAGCCACTCATAACAAATTTAAGTGATCTAGTAGCTCTGCTTTGGAAGTTCAGTTCATGCTAGAAATGTGTTTTGGAGTTTGTACGTGTTTTGTCTCTAGGGGCCACCGCATATATTTATATATAAACATATATAAATAAAACCACTTTTTTTTACATTAGTAATTCCTTTTGTGCATAATTTTGTATTATTGTTAATAATAAATTAATTAAAGCAACAAAACAACCCGAAGAGCCAGGTTGGAGGCTCTTTTTAGTGAGCCGAACCGAAAGAGCCGGATCTCTAAAAAGAGCCGGAAATCCCATCACTATTGGGCAACAAAGATGCCTGGGACAGTTCAGCCACAACTTAAATCTTTTCCTGCTTGTCACTACCCGATCCGTACCGGAAACCCGATCGGTACCCCGCATGCGCAAATCTTACGTCACTTCCTCTCTTTGCGACATTCAATATATTTGAATGATACGGTTAGCGCCCAGTTAGCTCCTAGCATTTCTCAACAGCTCTGCCTTCTTTTCGACTGCCCGGGACATTTAAACAATGGATAATCCGTATACAAAGAAATTCATGCTTTTCTCCTCAACAGAGAGCGTCCCCCGATTGAGCAACAGCGCCGTAAAATAAGAAGAATGGCGCCTAATTACAGAGTTAATAATGCAGACTTTGTAATATCTCACGTGTAGATTCATCAGCCAGATGAAGTGTTTACTGACAATTGACAGTGATAGCGCACATCATCATCACTATTCCAACAATCCTCTCCTCACAGACAAGCATAAACACACTCGACTATCGCTAAATCAGATTTAACACACGTTTGTAATGACGATAATTCAGTTTATAATAGGGTTTATTCGCTCGGTCAGCAGGTGGCGGTATCCTCGTACACTGGGGAGTAAACTGCCATTAAACGAACAGAAGAAGAAGAAAACATCTGCACATGCGCGGTACGGATCGGGTATGTCACTACCCGATCCGTACCGGAAACCCGATCGGTACCCCGCATGCACGAAAGGTTTCTACTTCCGGTCGTAGTGTTTTACGATAGTTACAGCCCAGAGTATCTGTTAAGATGTTAAGAATAACAAGTATATCTTAAAATGTTTGCAATAATGAAGCATTTCAGTACAATGTAGACAAAAACGAAAAATAAAAAGAAAGTTACGGATCAGGACTCCCCGATCCTTACTGCGCATGTGTAAAGTCTGACCGTACAAATCGTGTCTACCCGATCCGTACTGCGCATGTGCAGATGTTTTCTTCTTCTTCTGTTCGTTTAATGGCAGTGTACTCCCCAGTGTACGAGGATACCGCCACCTGCTGACCGAGCGAATAAACCCTATTATAAACTGAATTAGCGTCATTTCAAACGTGTGTTAAATCTGATTTAGTGATAGTCGAGTGTGTTTATGCTTGTCTGTGAAGAGAGGATTGTTGGAATAGTGATGATGATGTGCGCTATCACTGTCAATTGTCAGTAAACACTTCATCTGGCTGATGAATCTACACGTGAGATATTACAAAGTCTGCATTATTAACTCTGTAATTAGGCGCCATTCTTCTTATTTTACGGCGCTGTTGCTCAATCGGGGGACACTCTCTGTTGAGGAGAAAAGCATGAATTTCTTTGTATACGGATTATCCATTGTTTAAATGTCCCGGGGAGTCGAAAAGAAGGCAGAGCTGTTGAGAAATGCTAGGAGCTAACTGGGCGCTAACCGTATTATTCAAATATATTGAATGTCGCAAAGAGAGGAAGTGACGTAAGATTTGCGCATGCGGGGTACCAATCGGGTTTCCGGTACAGATCGGGTAGTGACAGGGTAGACACGATTTGTACGGTCAGACTTTACACATGCGCAGTAAGGATCGGAGAGTCCTGATCCGTAACTTTCTTTTTATTTTTCGTTTTTGTCTACATTGTACTGAAATGCTTCATTATTGCAAACATTTTAAGATATACTTGTTATTCTTAACATCTTAACAGATACTCTGACCCATAACTATCGTAAAACGCTACGACCGGAAGTAGAAACCTTTCGCGCATTCGGGGTACCGATCGGGTTTCCGGTACGGATCGGGTAGTGACAGACACTGCTCGTACATGCTTGGAACGATCTTGCCACTAAAGTGGACTCGAACGGGAGCACGTTCATCATAGTTCAATCCAGTGGCGGAGGGGGGTATGGCTTACTGGGCTTATGCCCGGGTTGTTTTTTCAGAAGCCCGGGGTCTTTTGGAGCGTAATTTTTTCATAGTTAGATGCCTGACTGACAACTGTATAAAACAAAAACTACACACAATATTCGAAGCACATAGTGCACACTGTGGGAATTTACGACTGTGCGTGAATCCCCCCTGATATTGGTATGATCCGAGCTCAGGCACTAAGCAACTGAGCGAGGGGGCGGGGCAGCTGCTGCCTGTGAGTGCGCTGTTAGAGAAACGGAGCCAGGCAGACAGAGGAGAACTGAAGTTCGACCAGGTACCAAAG
>NC_135180.1:744793-762293 GCF_041146795.1 Maylandia zebra | reverse complement strand
GGAAAGTGTTAAAGGTTAAAGGAATTATTATGCATAAAATATCTACAATATCACCATATGTTATAAAATGGTAAATGGCCTGTATTTATATAGCGCTTTACTAGTCCCTCAGGACCCCAAAGCGCTTTTACACATCCAGTCATCCACCCATTCACACACTGGTGATGGCAGCTACATTGTAGCCACAGCCACCCTGGGGCGCACTGACAGAGGCGAGGCTGCCGGACACTGGCGCCACCGGGCCCTCTGACCACCACCAGTAGGCAACGGGTGAAGTGTCTTGCCCAAGGACAAAAGGACCGAGTCTGTCCAAGCCGGGGCTCGAACCGGCAACCTTCCGATTATAAGGCGAACTCCCAACTCTTGAGCCACGATCGCCACGATTCGATTAATATGTTGAATAAAACGAAGACAGTGTATTAACAACATCTTTTGTTAAACCCATCTTACCTATAAGCAAGTAAATGAACCCTCTGCAGTTTATCATTGTTAAGCTGATAGCTGTTTCTACACAGTGTGGTAGATGATAACTGACCTCAGATCAGTGAAAGCAGTATCACCAGCAGCTTCTCCATTGTGCTCATCTCTCATCAATCAAAACACTAGAGGTTTATCCACAATACGGAGATGCAGACAACCAGAAAAAGCCTCTGGCCTCACAGCTTTGCAACATCAAGCTATTAATAGTGGAACATCGACAATCACATGAAATTAACTGGTACCAATGGCTTGTAGTCACACAGAGTTAACCCTGCTTCCAGAGACAATAGCCAACTGCAGCCACAAGATGGCAGTAATTTAAAAGACGGATGCAAACAGGTGAAACGCTTTATGACAGGAAGTTGTTTGAGATGACTGGGGAGCGAGATCACTTTGACTCTGGTATGTTTATTGATGGCTATTTTTTCATTTCAGTGGACTTCTTGCCTTGGTTGCCCTGACAGACTTCGTTATATATATATACTGCCAAACCCAAGGGCGTAGATTTGGTTTTGGCATTGGTGGGGACAGATGATTCAACCACTGAACCTGCTCTGTTTCTTTTTTCCCTTTTCGTCTTTGCTTCTTGATAAAAGGAGAAATATACTTGTCTACATATTGTTACAGGCATGGCCCTTTAAGGATGAAGCCTGATGGGAAATGTATTCGGGATGTGTGTAGCGGGACTGTCTGGTGGGTGTGCGAGAGAGAGCGGAGAAGGAAAAAAAGTAACGGTTAGCTACGGAAGAGACGAAGAGAAAATAAATAAAAGGAATATAATAACTCCCTCGACAGCCAGAGTTGTGTCGGTGATGCTCGCTGTGAGTAAACTGTTTCAGCCCACTGTACGCGGTGTTCGTGCCTTGGAGAAGAAATAAAGTTCGGTGAAGCAGTTTCCTACGCCTCCTTCGATCATTTTGCTAGCGGAGTTGACCTGTATAGTAAGCTGTTGCCGGCTACGAGTCAGTTACGGAACCTTCAAGTAACTGCCAGAGGTTTCCTTACTACGGTTCGGGGCCGCGGATCTGGCACGGTAACACTGGGGGCTCTTTTCCGGGATTAAACTCCGCAAAGTGCCGAGAGAGAGGGAGCGAACTTTTTTTTTCTCTTTTCCCTCGGACGACAGAGAAAATGGCGGCTCCGGGAGATGCTGAAGGGGATGACATGGTAATGTACTTCAGTAAGAGCAGCAACCCATTTTTGTCAGAAACCCCAGAGAGTGGCACAGCTAATGTGGACCGTGCCACTTATGTAAACAATAGAATCCACAGCAGCAACCCCTTCATCACAGACATAGAGTTAAGGCCAGCGGCGAGCATAGCAGCAGTCGATACGACAGAGTTTGAGGCTGCATGGCATCTCACCCTGCCACCTTCAGCTCACACCAACCCTTTCTTAACACCAATAGCGAAGCAGAATGCAGTGTGCAGTGAGTTTAAGCAGTTTCAGTGCTCAGACTGCGAAGGCCCTGGTAACACTACATCTACACCGCTTACAGTGGGACAGCATGGCACACATGATCACCTATCTCGGATTGTTACATCTCTGCCAGGCAGCCAGCCATTCACCGCCATGAACTGTACCTGCAGTGTCCCTAGAAAAACACAGTTTACTGAGCCAGCGAAGCTACACATTATGCCGGGTACACCCCAACCTGCGCAATACAGCTATGAAATGCAAGCTCAGGGCTATTTTTCCCCAACACCTCGCATGGTAATACCAGCACCAGATGGGGGGTGTGGGCTTTGTAAGCATGGCCAGGGTCACAGTTCAAAACAAGCCACGCCAAAAGCCTGTAAAAGCTGCTAGAGGCCCAGCCCCTGACCCAGGCACAGTGTTCCACAACGGAGGCCAAGATGTGATGTGTGTCCAGATAGTAATACAGGGACGGGAAATACGGGCCTTGCTGGATTCTGGTGCACGGCGGAATGTGCTGCCCCTCCACTATTTTAACACCATCCCCGCAGAGTCAAGACCCCAGGTGCAGGCATTCATTGCTCAGACTCTACAAGGCATTGGTCCAGAGGGATTGGCCGTCCTGGGCGAGGTCATCCTGCCTGTACATGTGGGGAGTAGTGTTAAAAATGTAGACTTTCTTTTGGCCGACATGGCTGAGGGCACTGAAGTTATCCTGGGGCACCCTTTCCTGCAACAATCGTGCGCTTGCTTAGACTACGGCCGCCAAGAGATAACCCTGTTTAATGAAAAGATACCATGTTTTGGCTTGTGCCCTCAACCCCAGGTGCTTGTTGTTAGGGTGGCACGCACTACGGTTTTGGAACCAGGCTGCGAGTATGTGGTCCCCGGGTTTTCCAGCTTCCATTGTGCCGCTCATAGAGACATGATGCTAAGCCCCACAAAGGGCTTTGTGGAGAAGCACCAAGTACTGGTGGCTCACGCAGTTGTGCAACCTTGTAAACCCTCTAGCATCCCAATCAGAGTCTTTAACCCTGGGGCCGCAGCTGTCACCTTAAAGCGGGGTGCCGTGGCAGGGGTTCTTCAGCCGGTGCAGGTCCTGGAGGGGTCGGGGAGTCACCCACCAAGGGTCTTGGCAGCCCTCGAGCTTAATGGTACTCCCCCTGCTTCTGTGCCAAGCCATTTGCAGGCCCTTTACGCCGAGAGCAGCCCCGGTTTGACTCACGTTGCCCGCTGCGATCTGGCAGGCCTGCTGAGGTCCTATGGTGATGTCTTCTCCACTGGCCCAAATGACCTTGGTGTTGTCCAGCATGACATCCTGACCACGCCAGGGCCACCAGTTAAGCACCCGCCGCGCAGGATGGCAGGGGACAAACAAATAGCGGCCGACCAGCAAGTACAGCAGAGCCTGGAGGCTGGGCTAGCTCAACCTAGCAATAGCGGTTGGGCTGCTCCAATTGTGATGGTGAAGAAGAAAGACCAGAGTCCCAGACTATGTGTGGACTATAGACCATTAAATGAGCGAACCCTTAAAGACGCTTATCCCCTGCCACGCATCCAGGACACCCTTGACACGCTTTCCACTGCCAAGTACTTCAGTACACTAGACCTGACTTCAGGGTACTGGCAGGTAGAGATGACCCCCAGAGCCCGAAAAGCAGCTGCATTTTGTACCCGTAAGGGATTGTTTGAGTGGAATGTGATGCCGTTTGGACTGTGCAATGCACCGGCCACATTCCAAAGGCTTATGGACAGAGTCCTGGCTGGGCTGCAGTGGGAGACGTGCTTAGTGTACCTAGATGACATCATTGTCCTGGGTCAGGATAGCACCCAGATGCTGGAGCGGCTCGAGCAGGTGTTCATCAGATTGCGTGGAGCCAACCTAAAACTGAAGCCATCTAAATGCTGCCTGTTTCGGGAGCAGGTGGCCTATCTGGGCTGGAGGTATTTCCACAGATCCCCAAAAAGTTCAGCAGGTGACGGACTGGCCTGCACCGCGGACCGTCACAGAAGTGGAGAGGATTGCAGTCGATCTGATGGGACCGTTGAACGAAACAGAAAGGCATAACCGGTTCATATTGGTGGTACAAGACTATTTCAGCAAGTGGGTGGAGGCTTATCCAGTCCCCGATGGACAAGCACCCACGGTGGCAGAAAAGGTTGTTGCGGAGTGGGTGTGTAGATATGGAGCCCCACAGTCTCTGCATAGTGACCAGGGCACCAACTTTGAGTCAGCTGTGTTCCAGGGGATGTGTGAACTGTTCGGAATCAAAAAGACGCGCACCACGCCCTTTCATCCACAGTCCGATGGCCAGGTAGAGCGTTTTAATGCTACCCTTCAGAAGGCCTTAGCCACCACCGCGGAGCGCTGCCACTGGGACTGGGATATAATGATCCCATATGCTGTCATGGCTTATCGGGCAACTAAACACAGCTCCACAGGACTGACCCCAAACATGATGCTTCTGGGGCGAGAGATAACCGAGCCTATTGACCTGGTCGCGGGTCTGCCGGCTGACGACACCCCCAACTGCACTGCACCACAGTATGTGGTGCAACTCAGGGAAAGGCTGGAGCTTTCCCACCAACTGGCACGGGAGGCTCTCGTGAAATCTGTTGAGCGTGCTAAGAAACAGTACGATAAGAATATCTGCCAAGTTCAGTATCAAGTCGGCGCTGCAGTGTGGCATCTGATCAAAGGGACCAAGAGAGTGCGGCACAAGGTTTGCAAGTTTCTGCCTTCCTATGAGGGCCTCTACTTCGTAGTGGGCCTGCTGGATGATTTGGTCTACTGCATTAAAAAGGGGCCCCGAGCAAAGGCTAAAGTGGTTCATCACGACAGACTCAAGCCTTATCACTCAAGAACGCCGTTGGACAACAGCTGGGTCTTCCAAGACTCCGACCAGGCAGCACCTATCGAGGTGCCTCCTCCAGCACTCGATGAAAGCGATTCTGACATTGATTTCGGTCCCTTCGATTTGTGGGAGGCCCCAGCCGGGGCAGATCAACCAGATACTGGTGCTTCCCTGAGAACTGGCTCTCCGCCACCCGCTCTAGGAGACGGTAGCGGGTTGCCAGCCAGCCCTTTTCAGCCTTATGTGGATGGGGCTGAAGGACCAGGACGTCACCCTTCCTTCAGGTCCACACCCTGTTCCAGACCACAGCGTGTGCGGCGGGCGCCGGACATGTTTGGTGACTGGGTCAGTCACTAGGCTAGTATGTCCTAACTGAGTCGGGGTGTAGGCGGATCGCTGCCCTGCTCAGTCGTTCAAGCAAAAAAAAAGAAAAAAAAATTGTTCATGTTACATATATTAAGTGATATGACTGTTGTAGATTGAGTTGTTACAGGGGGCTATTCTTACATGTACTGTTGGGCTTGTTTGTCTTGCTGTTTCCTGGTAACATGGCTGTCGACGGGCTGCAAGTTATTGTTTGAACTGTTTATACTAATGAAGTAAAGCTAGATATAGGGGCAAACGTTCAGCTGTAGTGCCTTAATGTCGTGCCGCATCTTGGATAATATGGGCATCACCTCTGAACGCTCATGGATCGATGTAAATGCTGTTGTGTGTGTGTGTTTTTTGTCTTTCTTTATGAATACTGTATATGTGAAGGACGGGATATGGACATTGACTTGCACCCTCCTCAAAGTGAACCCTGTACATTCTATGTTTTTTTTTTTGTGCGCAAGATATGGACAGTTGTCTACTTCAAGATTGTTCCCTTCTAAGGATCGCCATTTATGGACTGGGGGCATGACTGCTGTCCCGCATAGAATGCTGTATGTTTCCTTGTTAATGGGGGGTTCATGTGCTGGAATGATGTTAAGGGTTTAATTATTTTATGTCCATAAAACTACTCATCTACTCATCAAAGTAAAAGATCTCTCAGCAACATTATGCAACATTTTAGGCACTATTGCCCCGATCAGATCAGTGAGCTGGGATGTTTTATTCTAAACATGAACTACTGTTACAGCAACAGACATGGACTACTGGTGTCCCACACAACAACTCAATGTCCACTATGTGAAGGAGCCAAACACATGTCTTCTCCTCTTGTTAGCTGAGATAAACTGAATCTATACTGTCCAGTCTCTCCTGGTGGACATGGCAACACGTTATTCATGGTTACATACAATTTTAGACTGATGTGGGCCAAAGCCTAAAACGATGTGCCGGGAGTTTGCTGTTCTCCCCGGTTCAGATATTTGAAGTTTACACAGCGACATTCTCGCCTGAAAATTTTTTAAAAGTTTATTTTGCAACCCAGAAAGAGTAACAAGAGGGGCACTGAAATTCGGGATTGTCCGAGAAAAAACGGGAGGGTTGGCATGTATTGCCTTGCATAGCCTGTAACGTTATTATGATGGACAGATTTTATGAGTGAACTTGACTTTAAGTGACTTACAGGTTTCCTTGAAAAACACTTTCTTATATCCAGGTTCTTTTTGCTGCCGTCCTCCTCGCAGCGCAGGATTGCTGCTGCTAAAACTAAACAGAGCTCCCTGAAAGGCACAGCCAATCACATTGGCCATATTTGTCACATGATATAGGACTCCAGTAGAGAACGTAATTCAACTCTTTCTGCACCGCTGGGTGAATGAGACGTTGACAGATCGCTTTTTTTTATTTCTATCGGTTTTGTTTTTCTTTACTCGCAGAGATCAAATTATTGGTGGGGACGATTCAATAATCGCTGGATATTGGTGGGGACATGTCCCTTCCGTCCATGCCAAATCTACGCCCTTGGCCAAACCCTACCCATTACCTTGTGTGTGTTATGGCATGCCTTGCATTGAAAAACCATCAATAGAATCATTTCTATTGACTTGCTCTGAAAATTATGTTTGTCATTCTCATCATATGCAGATTTTTGCTGCACCCACCAACATATTAGCATGGTGCTGGTGTGCTACTGCTGGTTTTAGTGTTGTGTTCAAATAAAAATAATATTGAATGAGTACACTGACATACTGTAGACTGATCCTGTTGGCATATGTTTTTATTGTGACAGAGAGGAAGTGCTGGACTATTCCTGTTATTTGCAAGTTTAGCGGCCTCGACAGAATTTGAACAATTCCAAAACTTTTTCTTTTGCACTCATCACGTTGATGCTCTCTGAATGATAGTGCTTTCTGGATGTTTCACATATTTACTGACTGGTGATTTTTGCAAGAATCCAACAATTCTACAGTTCTAAGGTTTAAATTTAAGATTTAATCTATTTTTTTCATACCGACCAACACAGCCAACTTTACCCTCACCCCCTCCACCTACCACCCTGTACAACTGCTCATAATGAATTTACAGCTTTCTCACTGGTATACATGCAGGCATTGAACAGAGCTCCAGGCCATTCATCTCATTGCGGCCATCCCCTGTACTAAAATGCACACACACACACATTTTTCTTCTCTATTTTCCTGCTCCTCTTGCATCACCCCACCAGCCCCCTACTTCTTTCTCGCCTACTGGCTCTAATATCATTCTGTCTTCCTTTCGTTTTACTTCTTTAGCCAGCATGTCTCAATATGACCGAAGCTTTACTGAGCATGTAAATTCATGGTGGCTGTGTGTAACCACTGATGCAATATGTCATGTTTTTGATATTCATCCTCACCAGTGAAGGTCCAGAGTGGAACCGTTGATGTCACTGCTCCAGTGACTGGTGCTGCATCTTGATTTTATCGTATTTTCAGTAGCCTGGTCTAAATTCCCATTTATCCATCTTCTTAACTGCTTATCAACTCAGTGCTGAAATCTAGTCCAGCTGTCATAGGGTGGAAGGACACATCCTGGACAGGTCGCTGGACAGAGCCATTCCTGATTACATTCACAGCTAAATAAACACCTGTTGGGTTTTCTCTGCCTGTATTATTCTAGGGTCTACCTTACAATATAAAGCTCCTTGAGGCGACTGTTGTTTTGATTTGGCGCTGTGTAAATAACATTGAATTGAATGAAGGAGAATTAGTATCATGGGATATATCAAACTTGGATATTGAATATGTGCTTTTTGGCTTTACATTTGGAATGGAAATATAAGAATGTGTGTGAACATGTCCTGATTTATGAAGTTATGAAAGATTCAAGGCTGTAGACATGCAAACGTTTTCACAATGCTCTGCCAAAGCTGTTGTACAGAACAAACCCGCACACACACATAGCTACAGACACACATAGGTCAGTCGTGGGAACGTTTTCCAGATTTGGTTTCTCTTATATGGAATGACCAATTCTTGCTCCATGTCAGGAATGAGTAGTAATGCATTGGGACTAATTGTTTGTTCACTTACTGCCCCAAGCTGACAGAAAGGCAACAGAAACTAAAAAATAACACACAGTTCAACCAATGTAGGTGCCACAACTACAGGAAACAGGAACCTGGGGCTGTATCAGTGGTTCAGGCTGCTGCTGGTGTAATCGTCTTGGGGAAACAGTTTTGCCCCACTTTGGGCCCCTTGATACCAGCAGAGCATCATTTAAACACCACAGCCTACTTGGGTGTTGTTACTGACCATATTCACGCCTTTATGACTGCAGTGTATCGTCTGTTTCCAGCAGATTAATGCTCCAGAGTAAGTTTGGACAATTGTAACAAGCTTGAAAGTCGATACTTAGCATGACTAACTTTATTCTCTAACACAGCCTGAACTCTGTTGGGCAGGTAGTCAACTTTTCTCAAGTAGTCTTGAGCAATAGTTCTTCCTTGTATATCGGATGCCTTATTAAGATCCTGTGTCAGGTCCTTGTTGGCTTTTTTCTTGTTTCTTACAGTCATGACTGTTAGATGCCGTTTGTCTGCTGTAGGCTTTTCCCATATGGGAAAGAAATAGTAAAAACTTATATGTGATTACTCATGAAAGTGGCCACTTTCTCATTACTTTCATACATTGTTTTAGTAAGTATACAAAACATACAAGTTTCATTATATAACTTTTTAAGGGATCTTATATCTGTTTTCACTCTTATATGCTTTTCATACAAGTTTTTTCAAATCAAATCAAATCACTTTTTATTGTCACATCACATGTGCAGGTACATTGGTACAGCACATGTGAGTGAAATTCTTGTGTGCGAGCTTCACAAGCAACAGAGTTGTGCAAAATACAATAATGTAAACAAGCAAAATACAAGAATGGCTACATCTGAAACTAATAAATATATGTACAATATATAATAGTATATGCATTTCTGGATGTGTATACTAAATATTTTTCTACGTGTGTGTGTGTGTGTGTGTGTGTACACATATTTACAAATTAAATAGAGTAAACAATAAATAAAATAAATAAAATATACAGAGTTGAGACATGTGCAAAACAGTGGCGTTACTGTACAGTATGGAGTGCATAATGTTGAAGTTCCAGTAGTGAAGCTGAGGTGTCTATGACGTGTTCAGCAGTCTGATGGCCTGATGGAAGAAGCTGTCTCTCAGTCTGCTGGTACGGGACCGGATGCTGCAGAACCTCCTTCCTGATGGAAGCAGTCTGAACAGTTTATGGCTGGGGTGACTGGAGTCCTTGATGATCCTCCCCGCTTTCCTCAGGCACCGCTTCCTGTAGATGTCTTGGAGGGAGGGAAGCTCACCTCCAATTATCCGTTCAGAGCACCGCACTACTCGCTGGAGAGCTTTGCAGTTGTAGGCGGTGCTGTTGCCATACCAGGTGGTGATGCATCCAGTGAGGATGCTCTCAATGGCACAGTGATAGAAGGTCCTGAGGATGCGGGGGCTCATGCCGAATCTTTTCAGTCTCCTGAGAAAGAAGAGGCGCTGCTGCGCCTTCTTCACTGTTTTGTTTGTGTGTACTGACCACGTAAGATCCTCAGCCAGATGTACCCCAAGGAACCGGAAGCTGCTCACTCTCTCCACAGCAGCGCCGTTGATGGTGATGGGGGTGTGTACTTCTCTGCACCTCCGGAAGTCCACTGTCAACTCCTTTGTCTTTGCGACGTTGAGGGTGAGATGGTTGTCTTGACACCAGTGGGTCAGGGCGCTGACCTCCTCCCTGTAAGCCGTCTCATCACCGTTGGTGATAAGACCCACCACTGTAGTGTCGTCCGCAAACTTCACAATGATGTTGGAGCTGTTAGTGGCTGTGCAGTCGTAGGTGTAGAGTGAGCACAGGAGAGGGCTCAGTACACACCCCTGTGGAGCACCAGTGTTCAGTGTGATGGGGGATGAGGTGATGCTGCCCAGTCTGACCACCTGGCGTCTGTCAGACAGGAAGCTAAGGATCCAGCTGCAGAGGGAGCTGCTCAGTCCTAGATCCTGCAGTTTCCTGTCCAGCTTCGAGGGAACGATGGTATTGAATGCTGAGCTGTAATCTACAAACAGCATTCTCACATACGTGTCTCTCTTCTCCAGGTGTGACAGGGCAGCGTGTAGTGTCAGGGCTATGGCATCATCAGTGGACCTGTTGTGGTGGTATGCAAACTGTAGAGGGTCCAGTGAGTTGGGTAGTTTCACACAAGACAGATACAAACTTTATAAGATTTATATATTTCTTTTCCATATGGATCTGTCACGAGACAAAACAAGCTCTGGGATTGGACTTTCATACCACAATGTAATGTTGCAGAGTTTTTGATTGCAGAGCAAGTCTTTTGCTGAGCTTGGAGAGACACCTAGTGGTGAAAGGGTGTTACATATGGTAAAAATCTGAAATACTTTGAGTGCTCACAAAAATGGATTTAGAAAGAACCTAACAACAACTTTGGCATGTATACAATTATATATGAACCTTAAATATATATGTAATTAAAATAAAACAAAGAATATAATCAATGACATTTAAATATATTGGAGATGATACTATACAGAATGAAAACTAGACTGTAGAGAATTAATTATGAGAAATGTGGAATGAAAATGTGAATATACAAATCTGTACAAACCCATATTATTTCCTTAGGTGTTGCTAGGAGACTGGGAAGTTGTTACAGTGATTTATTGAAATCTCCAACATACATACATGTACACGTCAAAAACTTTGAGCTTTAAAGTCAGTATTTATTAGGACGACTTTTACTGTTCTGCACAATCTGACATTTCTAAGGCAAACATTCTTGTCATGTGTTTAATTCGTCTCCAGGAATACTTCTCCAAGCTCAAACATTGCTTCGTTCTTCCCTGCTTTTAATACAATCCCACAACGCTTTAATAGTGTTGAAGTCTGGACTCTGATAGTGTCCCAGTGTGTGTTTCTGTCCAGATATGCTTTTATTTCATTGCCCATGTCGTTGGGATCAGGCTAAGAACAAAAGTGAAGCCACTACCAATCAGACATTACTTTCTGGGCGATCGTGGCTCAAGAGTTGGGAGTTTGCCTTGTAATCAGAAGGTTGCCGGTTCGAGCCCCGGCTTGGACAGACTTGCTCATTGTGTCCTTGGGCGAGACACTTCACCCGTTGCCTACTGGTGGTGGTCAGAGGGCCTGGTGGCGCCAGTGTCCGGCAGCCTCGCCTCTGTCAGTGCGCCCCAGGGTGGCTGTGGCTACAATGTAGCTGCCATCACCAGTGTGTGGATGACTGGATGTGTAAAGCGCTTTGGGGTCCTTAGGGACGAGTAAAGCGCTATACAAATACAGGCCATTTACCATTCTGTTTTCATAATTCCATCAATTTTGACAAAACCGGTGTAAACGACCACGGCAGACCCAGTGGCATTTTAACCATTCTTTATTAATACTGGACGGTTGCTGTTCACAATACACGTAGAGCTGCAGCTATCCCGCTGCCCGCTCAACATCACCACAACAACAACGCCAACCACAGGACCCAGTACAATATTTAATTCGGCGGGGCGTGATTGCGGTTGCCATGCAGGTGCGTCCGCCTCTGCACGGCACCGCAGGCCACGCCCCGCCACAACCGGTAACACCACTGACTGAAATGCAGCCGAAACCATGACAGGCCCTCCACAGACGGTGGTGCACAGAAGTTTCCCTTCTTTGCAGCCAGTGAGATCGTTTCTGCTGATGTTTCAGTGAACAGTGAATGCATCACTCAGTTTCTGTGTCGGGTGTTCTTTCTCCACTTTTCAAATTTTTAATTCACTTGTTAATTAATGCAAATCTTCCACTAATAGGATTTTCCATAGATTCAACTCGAGAAATGCAAACAAATGATGTGTTTTTGCAAATCCTGCTGTAACAAAGTGTTTAAAATGCAATTTAGAATTGGATCTCTGCTAAACTGTTTACGTGTAGACGCAACACTGGTTCATCCTTTGAGTTGGACGCCTTTTCTCCTTGAATGATTCAGAGGTCAGCGTTGACTAAAATGAAGAACAATAATGATACAAGCAGCCAGCGTCTTTAAATGTCTGCCTCAAGGGAGACAAATTATAAAGGCTCAAGATTTTTGCACAGTATGAAATAAAAACTTAAATATGCAGCGTATCTACGGAAACTCTGAACACGTACAGTACAGCACCGATTGAAAATGGGGGTGAAATTTATGCGTTGGTTATATGTAAAGAAAACTACTCAATATAGCGTTAAGCTAAACAATATAAACACTTTACTCTTGTGAGTGTTTGAAGAATGAAAACATAACTCGTCTCTTAATGAGGCTAAAACCTCAAATCTGTGATATGACACAAAATTTCATGGTAAGGAGAAACACAACTTTTCTTCCATATATTAAATTTTATGACTCCATATGCATGTAATCGTTTTCCTAATAACTGTGCGTGTGTGTGCGTGCGCGCGCGCGCGTGTGCGTGCGTGCGTGCGCGTGTGTGTGTGTGTGTGTGCGTGCTGGGGGATCATATCTGCCAGCTCTTGCATCGATGCTGTAGAGAGACATGGATTTATTGTGACGTATTCTCCATCAGAACAGCTTCACGCTCTGTTTTTACATTGCATCAAACAACAAACAGAAGCCTGAATCAATAGATTTAATGGCGCTCTCTGTCAGCCCAGTACTTTTTTATTCTGATAGTTCACTTGCATCTCTCTCCTCCTTCTGCAACTATTGTGTGATATTGCCTCATGCACTTGAAAGGCCTACGACTGCTAGGAGAGATACCAAGAGATTTCACACACACGCCTTCATACACGCACGCCCTCTACGAGCTGGGACACGAGATAGGCAACTTGTGTTTTCTGTTGACTGCCGGAGCTCGATACGACTCCACTCAGCCCCGGGATCAATCAAAACACAGGAAACGGCACTAAAATATTAGGGGGGGCCGTACTTGTGAATTCTCTAAACGCACTCTCCGATTGTGCGGTTGTTTGGACTCGGTGCGAGCTCCTCAGGCTCCAGGGAATAAGGTTGTTTTCTCACAAAATGGTCAGGTGTCAGTCAGAGCCTGCCATCCAGCGATGAATCCTGGGACTAAGACTGACTGCACTGCAGCCAAAATCAGAGGGCTGAGACCTGCAGTTTGGGGGCAGGGTGGAAACATAAAGGGAGGGGCACGGGGGCTTTCATCTCCATCTCTTAATCCCAGCCCGCTCTTATTCGCTGTGTGCGCACTGGGCCGAACGGGGCTCAGGGTGTCGTGAGCAGAAAAACAGTCAAAGGCAGAGGTGGATGATACTACATAACTGGTTTATTTGGCTGTCATTGACCTGATGTTTCATTTCCTGACATTGACATCGACTATTAAAAGGACCTGAATTTCAGATACATCAAATTGATCAATTGAAAACAAAATTCCCACAAAGTCGTACCCAACAACCGTTTATTGTTGCGTCAACAGGTGATTGTTCATTCGCAAAATACAGCCGGAAGAGAGGGAGAAGGACAAAAGAAAGCCAGCGAACGCTCGTGTCTCGGAGCAGAAAGCAAAACCTGAGCATGAATCACACTGACGGAGGGAGAAAAGTCGCCAGCTGATGAGAGGGAGGAAGTCAACTCAGTGAAACTGACGCAGTGGAGATCTTGAAGCCATGCAGTTAACAGAATATTGCCTTCAAATAACACTCGCACATGCTTTTCCAAAATCAAACATGCATTGGGTAAAGAGGTGTAAATACTCAACAGTTTAGCAATACAAATTCTCTAAATGTTGCTGATAATGAATATTTGTAGAGCATGTTACAAGTTTTCCAGCAATCCCTTTATTCGGTTGATTGTTGTAAGCAAATGATAAATGAACATCATTAAGTAAAAATAAAATAGAAAATAAAATCTAGATTTCGCATGGTTCTGCCTCGATGCTGCTGCTGCTGCTGACGCATGTCACAAAAAACCACAAGTAAATTCAGTCACTACTACTAATTCAAAGAGCGTTTTGTAAACGATCCTTCGTCGTGAGCGCAAACTCAGTCGTCACAAGGCTGCGAGTGCAGTTCGGATCACAGTGGTCACGGACAAGTTCAGCATCTCCTCTGGAAGCCGCCTGGCTAAGGCTGGTTATAGTTAGGTCACCCATTTGGAAACGTCTGGTCTGTACGATCAGTCATCCTCTCAACAATTACATCATTTTATTTGTTTTTAAGAAAAGAACTACCAAAATCATGCAAACTACCATTTGTGAGACAAAAACCAGTTGGTGCTCTTGACTTGATTTTTCTCTTGGTGCTGGCTGGGCAGGTTTGGAGGTGAGGTCGGCGTGGGCGTCGGGCTCCTTTCTTTCTTTTAGGCACTGCCGTCCTGTTTGAGCCGCTGGCTGCGAGCCTTGTAGACCTCGATGAGTAAATCTTTGACGTACTGTATTTCTCGCTCCACCGATTCCGCCTTGTCACGAAGCTCCCGGTTCTGCCCCTCGAGACCGTGCAGCTCCTCCTCCAGAGAGTCCAGCTCCGCCCTCTTACGCAGCCTGTACCTGCAATTAGGAACAACGTGTGTGGTTGGTTTCACAGATTTTGCTGCCTTGCAACTTTAATGTGGAGTTGAGCGTGCGTGGCCTCTGAAGCTAAATGACGCAGAGGCAAACAGCTCCCTCCCTTGAGACAATTCAACTTTATTCACACGGTCCCGAATCACAACAACAGTCGCCTCAAGGCGCTTTACATTTACATAAGGTGGACCCTGCAACAACCAACTGTAGTTATTGTACAACTGAAAAACCCACTGTAGACTACAACTGTGCTTGCTATTTTAAGTGAAACATGCCGAGCTGCCAGACTTGTAGGACTGCTGAGGTGGGGCTGCATTTGGCAGACAGCGAGGGACTTTCCACGTCCCTCCTACATTTTTCAGGACATTTAAAGCAATGCGGTGGCTGCTTTATGCAACACCATGCTGTACATTTAAACTACTATTTCCATCACATCCTGCACATTTGAACAAAGTCAAAGCGTGTTTACCTGTGAGCAGCAGTTTTGTTCTGGTCTCTCTTCTTCTGCTTCCTCTCGCCACTGCTGCCATCCAGAGACACTGCACTCATCACCAGAGCTGGTTTCACAGAGCAGGGCTCATCCTTTAGCCTCTGGGTGGGGCGATGGATGGGGCCACCCAGCAGCGGCCCCTCGCCCTCCCCTCTGGACAGACATTCGTAGCTTTGGTCTGCAAGGCATTCCGGGTAGAGGTAGTGGCCGTGTTGGGGATCGACAGCCTGTGCTTGTGACGGCTGATCTAGGTCACCTATAAAGCTATGGTAAGGTTCTGTGCTGGCCATGGACTGGTGGAAGTATCCGTCACCGGCCACCATTGTCTCTTGGGGGATACTCCCGGAAAGTCCTCCGTCTTTGCTGCAGTGCAAGACCTCAAGCCCCGTGCTGTCGTAACTTACATTGACCTTCACATTGTGCATCAACTGTCCCTCTCGCTTGTGGTGGCCGTCGTACGAGCCACCCAGACAAAAACCTCGAGCAATCTCTTCGCTGCAAAACATTCCTTCTGAAAAACAATAACTCTCCTCTTCCTTCAAAGATAAAGCACATTCTCTCACCTTCTTGATGCTGCCCAGGCTGTTCTTGCTCACCGTCTTCAGCGTCGAGTAGTGGTTCACAGACAGCTCTGTACTTCCTGAGTAACATCCCCTGGAGCCCCACGTATCAAGTCCAACTTCATCGGCGACTTTCACGGTCTCGCCGAGGATTCTTCGCCCGTTGTTGTGGTGGTGGTAGCGGTGGTGGTAGTTGTATGGAGCGGGTCTTGCGATTTTGCTTCTGCTGATGGGTCCGCCGCAGAAGCTGGCCAGGTCCAGCTCCCCTGTTGCCAAGGTAACAACCACAGGGCTGGCTTCTGATTGGCCGGTCCCATACGAGCCATAGGGTAACTGGTAGTAAGACTGGGAGCCCATGGCTTGGGCGCCCTTATCACATTTTGAAGATTTCTCCAACTTGTTTGCGGTGGATGTGGACTCGGAGCGGAAGTAGTCCTCGAGCTGAGCCAGCTCCTCCTGCAGCAGAGAGGTCATGACCTCCAGATCCGAGGGCACCTTGACATCTTGTTCTAACGGCGAGGGCGGAAGAGATGAGCTTGGAGAAGACTCGGTCGTAGAAACAAATGAAGACAAATCAACTTTTTCCGTCATCCAATCAGAGTGACCATCACCTAGAAAAATTCAAAACCAGAGGAAAGCGTAACGTAACGAGCAAAGCAATCCATTCTATTTTCAAGTGTTTGCAAAAAACGACTGAAATTAAATCTTGAAATTTAGGAAAAAAAAGGAAAAAAAATGTGAAATAAGCAAAGGCTGAGAGAGTAAATGGAAAAATAAAATAGTTTAAATTAAGCAATACATCCAACTAACCGATCATCTGAAAATGATTGAACAGCATCGTCTGCATTCGATAAATATCCACTTAGCTGTACTCACTGTACGACATTAGCCCCGTGCTGCACTGCGGCTCCGACCTCGGGATGTGGAAAAATAAAAAATCGTCTTGGCCAAACTCACCAATTAAGTGCTGCCTCTCCACTGGCTCCGCCCCCGTCCGTGGCCGTGATTGGCTGGGGCTAGCCTGTCGGAGAAGGGGAGCGCTGAGCTCGCCTGTGGAAACGGGGGGAATTTTCCTGCGAAGGATCGATGCCGCCATTGTGTCTTCTGCTTCGATCGAATTGTTCAAAAGCACGAACCGTGCGCTGGCTGGATGAAAGAGTTCTGGAAACACCTGAAGACCTGCGGGAGGGAAAAATTAGAACGTTGCATTTTTTATTAGCCTCCAACGGCCCATTTCAAACTTTAAGTAATTCAAAAAAAATTAATTTATTATTTTAAAAAGGTAATTACAAAATAAATGCACATTAATTTTTCATCATTTTCAGTTTAATGAATCACCCAGGTTTTCACCTCCAACTTAAAACAGACTTTATTTGAAGCCATTCCTGACTGATGTCACAATTTCAATTTAAAACTCTCAGTTTAAAAAAAAACATTTCAAAATATTAAAATGATTACAAATCTTATTTTTTAACTTTTTCTATAAATAACATAATTTTACAGAATGTAGGCAGAAACATCTGTTGCGCACTTTCAAATCGAATCCATTCAGCGTGTTTACACTGTAACAAGCCAAGTTTGACCAGGTCACTTTACACAGCAACGAAAACGCCCGCAAACAGCGGGAAACAACCACCGGACTCACCGCGCGGCGTAACGCTGGCTGCAAAGTGTCTAAACGTGTTTGTTAAGTAAGAAAAGACGCGTTTCTCCCAACTTTCTTTTACTCCTACGAGGCTAAAAGGCACTTGTACTC
>NC_135180.1:632293-739793 GCF_041146795.1 Maylandia zebra | reverse complement strand
CAGTCAGTGGATCGTGAATGTTAGACAGAAAACACTCGTGAGATCGTAACCCACGGTGCAGACAGACCCTCTCTGATATTTGCATTACTCACGTAATGAAACAAAGACTTTATCCTAGATACATTTGAACAATAACGTAATATAAGACTCTCTCATCTGGAGCATGGATTTTTATTATTATTTTATTTTTCTTCTTCTTTTTATATCAGAACATTTTGTTTTCCAGCTTTTTTATAACAAATGCTCAGTGGTGCTGTTATTGTCCTGGCCGTGCGTGTGAGCAGATGAAGATGTGTAGATGTGATTGTTACATTTTTCAGAAGGGTCGGAGGTTTTTTGAACATTGCGTTTAAAGAAAAACGCCGACGATTTCAAAGAATTTGTCTCAGCAATTCAGATTTTTTTCTGCAGTTAATTTTACAGATTTGTGAACCAACAATTTTTAGCTTTGTTTCATGCAACATGCTGTAATGCTGCATGAACGTAATGCTGTGTAATTGCAGATGACAGAAGTACAACATACAAAGCCGACATTTATCGTGGGTTTTGGGTGTTTTTACTTGGGCCTGAGGGAGGAGCAGTTTAGAATAATGATACTGTTGTGTGAGCTGGAAACAGTGTGTAGCTTTGAGATAAAACTGTTCGGTGATTATTGTTGGGTTCTGCCAGAGGAGCCGGACATTTGTGGAATACAGTTTGACAGCTGGGTTACATTTTTGACAAAAGGCTGACAGGTTTCAAAAAACGTGTCCTGGCAAACGGAGAAAACCTGTAACAGCCTCTGTCTTGGCTGTCACTCTGCTTGACCTCTGTGCTGCTTGTGTACATCACGGCCGCAGTGACAGGTAGGATGAGGCGGGGGGGTCGGACAGGCTGGGTTACACCACCCGCGGGTCCCGCTGCCCTCATTAGTAAAACCAGAATGTCTCTCAGCGTGGCTCCCCGGCTGCAGCTCCTCTGCCTATCCTCTGCCTCCCCGACAAACCAAAAGCTGATTGAAGCAGCCAGGTCTTCCTGTTGCTATAGTAATAGGCAACACTGGTTCACCCCCACTTGAAAACATGTTTTTTTTTGGCATCCCCGGAGCCGTGGGTTTTTCACGGACTCCCCCTCAGAGCCCTCGCACCCGTATTGTTTACACTCTTGCTTTTTTTTGCAGACGGTGCAGATTTTTATTATGCGTGATACGCTTCTTTAGTCACACATGAATCTGTAATCATAGCAGGTCGCGGAGATGAAGGAAGTTACAAGGACGTCATAATGAATCTGCTGCCAATGACCTTAAAGAAAATGACACACTGATAGCAGACAGGAAAAAGGTCGACATGTTAATAAATACGATAATAAATAATGCATTTTATTATTAAATGAATTTGAAGACGTGAATATTCCTGAGGAGACGTTTGCCGTCAGCCTCTTTACTGCGTACTGTACACAGCCTATATGTTTGGTCCACGCTATTTCAGCTTGGAGTGCAATCCACAATGAATTCAGGCTTTTTGTGTGTTGCGGTAAAACGATTGCCTGCTCTCTGTGCAGTATTGCCCTCCATCTGTCCGTTTGTACTGTAGAACCATACAGGAGCCTTCTCCAGCAGTGCATCGTGGGATGGGAAGAGCCTTCTTCAAAGACACAGGCGGCCATGCACTCCTCTTACTATGGCACATTGGTATCAGTTACACCATAATTTCATCACCGGCAGCTCCCTGTGAATCCTGCTTACATTAACTTTTTACAGGGATTGGCAACACGGAGGCAGAGATGCATGGCAGCGCCAGCGCTCGAACCCATTTAGACTTCCCATTCAGCAGTTGGTCTGAGCGTATTGTTATTTGTTGATGAAGTGTCGCGTTTGTACGAGCAAATGGATGTGAATTGTGCAAAATCCCCATCGTTACAGTGGGATTAGAGAGTGGGACTGAGAGAAAAGGCAAGGGGGAGATTAAAAAAACAAGAGGACGGGGAGACTTCAAAGTGGCAAAGTGTGCAGGGCTGTGTTTGAATGATGGCTGGCGTATTGTTTTGATAAGTGTTCCCCGAGGAGAACATGCAAGGCAGCGTGTCACTCTCCCCTCACATCTCCTGCGATAGGAGCCAGGCGCCGGGGAACGTCAGAAATCCTGCTGTAATTACGGCGCCGGTGCGAGCCGCGCTGCAGAGCGGCTGCAGAGCGGCTGCTTCGCGCTCACACAGCAGCTCAAACAGCAGCTCAAACACGCAAGAGCCCAGATGAATTAATAACGTGAAGCTAAATTAACATGTTAGACCTGAGATGACGATGATGAGTGTAGCACGCTGGGAAAGGGGAAGAATATCAAATTTAGACAATTTCATCCAGTTCCCACGATATCATCTGCGTTTTTGAGACAAGACAATGTCGCAAATCTCCATTTTGGTTTGTTACCAGTTTGAAACTGTAATTAATTTTACACCACGTGTGCTTAGAAATGCAGATGACTGGAGCAGCATGAACACACACGAGTGAATGAACCGTTGGCCACAAACACATTTTACATGATGAAATGAGGATTAATGTGCGTCTCACTGTGAAACTGGTTTGTAATATTATACATTCGTTCACACACTGGTTGTAAAATCTTAATGGAAATAAAGAGAACGCACAAAGCATCACACATCAAGGCCTCTGGAATTTATCATTGAAAAAACTAACCTGTTATAAGATAGTTATGCTGACATTTAGAGCAAAAACAACTTCATCTAATATTATCTTTTATGAAAACATTACTTAAGAAACAGAAAAATGATTCAGTCATGTGCTGTGTGTTTACTCTGTGAAGTATGTGATGCTTTAATGAGTGGGGGGGGGGGGGGGGGGGGTTCTTTTCTGTAAACCTCCAGTTTACTCGACTTATAGTGAGTATGCGTGAACACTTGTTCTTTCTCCTCTGCTTTCCTGTCTTTGTCTGTTTTGTCCCTTTCAAAATAAATAAAATAACAGCCTGACATCAGACCTGGACTCGTGACACAAACGCACTGCATCATAGTCTAAATCACGGGGACGAGCAGGGTTTGGTTCACCTCAGTTGCACGGAAGGCCCAACAGCGCCTCTACTACCTGAGGAGACTGCGGAGCGCACACATTCCCAGATCTCTGATGTTGAACTTCTACAACTGTGCCATCAGCAGCGTTCTGACGTATGGATTTCTAGTGTGGTTCCCCAGCTGCACCAAGGCCGATCAGCAAGCACTCCAGCGGGTGGTGAAAGAAGCTGGCAGAATTATTGGAACAAGTCTGCCAGAGATCAGTAATATCTTCCCCACTCGCTGTCTGAGGAGGGTGCACAGTATCCTGCGGGACCAACATCACCCTGCGCGCCACCTTTTCCATCTGCTGCCCTCAGGGAGAAGGTACAGGTCTATACAGGCCAGAACATCCAGACTGGCCAACAGCCTGTATCCACAGGCTGTGAGGCTCCTGAACTCTCTGCCCCCCTCTCACGGACAATAACCATATCCAACTTCTTAATAGCAATGAACTGGTCTGCATTGGTGCATCATATCTTTATTCTCTTCCCCCTCCTGCCCCCCCCCCCTCTTTCTTAAATAGATAACTATCATATCTGATATCATATCTCACAGTACAATAATATTGAATGGGTTGCATTGTTGTATTTTGTCATGTTTCTCAGGTCTTTGTCTGAATTTCTACGAACATTATTGCTAAGGATTGTCTTATTGCATTGGAGTCACACTGGGTTAAATATGTACACTTGGGTTTTAAGGGGTATTTATTATTTTCTTCTTTTTTTGGGTTGTATGGAAGCCCCAAACGCAATTTCATTGTTCTTGACAATGACAATAAATAAAAATAGGTCATCTCTGGTTGACCTGCACTGACCACACACCAGAAAGCCGACTTGTGTCACCAGCTCGGGCTCTGTGGCGGTATCGCACACGGTGCAGCGAGCAGACGAGGACAAGTTTACATGCAGAGAAACCCACATTACTAGATTACTGTTGTCTTTCTCAGGGTGTTCCACCGCAGTCTTTGTAACAGTGCTGTGGTTGGGGGAGAGTGTACCAAGCAGTCCCAGTAATTTCAAGTCATCGTGGTCTCATTACAGCAGGCTGTTGGTAATCCTCTGCCTTTGATCTGGGAGCTGAAGGGAGCTGTGCTTTACTGTAGTTCAAACAATGTTCTCGCTGCTCCCTCAGCACCTCCACCAGGAGCCCTGTGGTAGCTGAGGAGCTGGAGGTTAGTTTTTGGGTTTGTTTTTATTGGGGGGGGGGGGGGGGGCTGGGCTCCTACGATGTAGGTGAGAGGTAATGCAAAATGAGGTTTGCGGTCGGGTGGAAGTCAATGTGAGGTTAACCAGGAGCAGTGTCAATTCACTGGAGGTTTTGACATTTGGGTCAGGCTGAGAGAGTAAATTCAGGATTTTGTATTCATGCTTCAAGGCAAATACTGTGAGTGCACCACATTTACACACACGGAGACAACAAGAGGACAAATGCTACACAGCTCCACCTCTTCTTACTATTCAAGCAAGCAGCAGCCAAACGCTGACCTGGTGAAAGATGGAGCTGGTCCGAAGAGAACATCACAGCAGCTTCATGACATCAGTGCTGAGCTGACACCAACAGCTGTCCTCATCTGTCACAAACCCACCAATCACAAATCAGCAACACTAAACAAGATTTACAATACAAAAAACATGGAAACGGTTTTCTTCAGCTCACAGACAATTTATAAATGTACATATTTTTGTAGCATTTCTTTTACAATTGTATCTGTCCTAATGAATTGAGCTGGCTTTTGATTTAAAGATATTCTGCCTATTGTTACTATAGTTCACTAAAACATGAGCGTGAAAACAAATTAGTTAACTGGAAATAGAAGTAAAAGTGGACTTCAGATAAAACTGGAGAGATAACTAGAATGAAATAAAAATGTAGAGAAAATGTTAATACAACCTGCCTAACGAGGCTGTGGTAAAGTCAGACTTGTGTAGTAGCTTTTCTAAAATTCTTTCATCTGACAAACACTCCATATTAACAACAGGAAGACAACTGCACAGAAACAAAAAGCAAACAAACCATTGACTCTGGAAAATAACTGAAACTTAACTGAAAGCAAAGAACAAAGAAAAGATTATTTGACCATAAAAACTATAATAAATGGAGAGCAAAGTAGACTTTGTATTTGGTGTGAACACAGCGTCAAAGGAATCCATGGAGACGCGTGATCGTGGTAACGTCTATGTGCTCACAGCTGCAGTGACGTAGCTTTTCAGCACAGAGCTCTGCTCTTTGTTTTCTGCACAGAGGGGATAAAGAGCGATGGGTCTGAGCAGCTCACGATTAACTTGTCAATCACTAGTTAACCATTATCCAAAGAATATAAGACAATCACGCTGACACATAGAGTGATTTTACAAAAGAGACTCGTGTTTTTTATTCACTATATCCCAAAGTGAGTGGCTGAGCTCATAAACTCATCAAATATGAATAAAGAGGTCAGAGCAGAGAGCAATTTTAAAGTCTTTTTGCAACCACAGCTCTCTGGTGGCCTTCGGTGCAGCTTTAAAGCACTTCCACATTGGCTTCACTTTTCAGATCTGTAATCTAGAGCCAGATTTATCCCGTCTATGGTTTAGTGCATGATAGTTGTTATTGTGCTAATAGTCTTCACAAAGAATAGTAACAATGAAACATTAGTAAACATTCTTTTCACAGGATCTGGTAACATTGTCAGACTCTGCATCTGGCCTTGCGTTGCTCAGTGCTGTTGCTGCTGCGCTTTTAGAGAATTTTGCAAGCCACAGATATTCAGTCCAAAAATGAATAAATCTTATACTTTCTCCCACCATAGCTGAAATTCAATAAACATAAGAAATGCTAAAAATTTCCACTTGCACAGAATATGCTGATTTTATTTATAACATTTAAAAGTATTTCAAGTTCCTCTGACCACACCATCACTGGGACTTAGTTGGCATTGTGGGATTCAATACTGATATCCATTTATAAAAGTCTTTGTTGTGGGAATTCAGATCAAATTCAGAAGGTTAAAAAGCGGGCTTGAAAAAATCAGGGTTGGGGCAGCAAAGCAAGAAAACCCCATTAAAAATCAAAAAGCACACGAGCAAAGCGTGATCTGTGGCTGCTCTGGAGAACGTTTACTGTTTTTAACACGTCCCTTCTTATTGTAGTGACTTACGTCCCATCTGTAACACAGGCTAAGCTAAAGGGCCGTGATTAGGACAAACGTGCAGCATAAAATACAAATAATAAACACAAGAGTTAAATTAAAGTCATTTATTGTCTAATGAGTTTCAGTTTGTGCGATTAAATCTTAAGTTGCACACCAGAGCTGAGAGGCAGCGTCCGGCCCTTCAGAGCACCCATCAGACTCCTGCTGCAAACTATGATTTTGCTTAATAAACCTCTAGAAACTACACAGCTAAAAGAAACTGAGGGCACTAAAGGCAACCAGCTTTTAAGTGTTATATCCACCACTTAAAGCTCAGCGTATCCCTGCTCAGACTGTTCACACACACACATAACAGACACAGACAAACACACACAGCCAGTGGATTTTGTTATACCAATATGGGAATCATAAACTCTGATATGGCTTCACTGACAAAAATTCTCTGGGATTGTGTTCATCGCTGGCTCATGTACCGCCGCTGTGGGTTTCTGTTTGTCCCTGATCTTCAACATTCGGTAGAAGTGTGGATTCCAATAAAGGCTTGTTAAACAACAGATTTCATTCTCCGACTCAAGGGGGCCCTGCATGGCCCAGAGGCGTAAGCTGCGCCTTTGAACATCTAAATCCCCGTGCAGCGTCTGACTTCCCTTTGTTATTCACTGGTGGACTGGTTTTTCCGTGCGCGCCGCAGCTCTGGAAAGGCTCCAGCAGGCTGTGCAGAGGGACTTTTTAGCTGTAAAAGATCATCTCATTGAGATCATCGAGCCCCAGTTAATTGAAATTTTATGTGATAACTTTGTAACAGCACAGCGTGAACATATTGTTTTAATGAAGAATTCATCAGCCAGAGATAGAGAGCCAGACATAACGAGCCCCTCCCTGAGCTGCAGATGTCTGCTGCCCTCTCCTGCCTGCTGCTGCCAACACACACATTACACATGAATGTCTCAGGAGCGCTTATGAAACTGACCCAGATCAGCAAACTGATTTTATAGAGCTGATCAAACCTGCTGATGATCAATAAATCAGGTGTGTTTGATTTGCACACCTGGCTGCTACTCACCCTCTTAATTCTCAAGGTGATGTTGTGCCTCATTTGTCACCCAGCTCATCTTGGTCTAGTTTTTATGAAATAAATAATAATAGTGTAATATGTCATGTTTGTATGTACGTAGTTTTAAGAACTGCCAGGTGATTTTTAATATGTCCTGATATGTAAAACCAAAGAATTTAATTTACTTTCTTTTTACGACGGCTGTGGTTTTATTCCAGCAGCACGACAGCTTTCATGGTGCATTTATTTAATGGCTGACATTGTGTGTTAGGTGTATGTAGAATGAAACACTGAGGTCTATCCTACTATAGCCCCCACTCGCACCTGTGTGGAATTTAGGGGGTGGGTGGGATTCTTTGAATGTTTTTTGCTTGTTGTTGATGTTTGCTTGTTTTTTATTTACTGGAGAAATTTACAAAGCTTTATTTAACTATTGATTTAGATGTTTAAAAAAACAAGTAGTGGAATGTTTATTAGAAAAAGTAGCAAAAATACTTGAGTATGGCTGTAGTTTCTCGTTAAAAGCTAATGTAATCTGAGTACTCTGATGAGCAGCTCTGTAGTATGTTTCTGTTTCTCCAGCATTCACACTGCAAGTCTCATTCACCCAATGTCACACACGCACGCACGCGCACGCACACACTCGGGGTTCAGTATCAGCCCAGAGATACCAGAGCAGCTGAGCCTCAGCCATACATGTGGTCTACCATCAGGAGAGCCTGAATCACAGACCTTTGGATGCACATGTTATTGGTATGGTTTGGAACCAGGTTCACTGCAAGTCCAATGCAAAGCTCTCATGTGATTTAACTCTTTCATTTTGATGGGATTAAGCTTTCCCAGAATGACAGCATCGCCATCCATAGAGCTTTACTGGACGGTCAGATTGCTGTGGTCTTCACAGCCCCTAGATCTCAGCACAGATTTGGCTTCTGTGGGGAGTTCCTTCTGGGTTACTATAGTGGAGTCACTGGGGACCAGAAAGTTTTGCCCGAGGGCCCCCTTGAACGTTAATCCAGCACTGTCACTATGTGAAGAAGCCTCCAATCTCTGGTTTTAAGGGGGGTTTAAGCTTTTAAACCAATTGAAGCGCAAGCAAGGAGGGAAGTAAGGAAATATAAAGACATGCCTATTGCACTCAAGACTAAACAGAGAAATTGCAAACAGCTTTTACTGACCTCACTGCTGGAGTTACAGCAGCAGGGAAGCACACTGCACACATTATGTGCAGAGTGTAGTCTCCAAATAGGAAAATACATTTTTGTTAATAATTTCTGTTCAATTCAGTTCCACGTTTGATTGATTTTGGAGGCAGCAGAGATCAAAGGCAGAAGGAGACAAAAGATAAAAGAAGATAAAAGACGATGCTGCAGGAAACACATGTTGGAGACTGTCACTGTGTCGCCTCCGGTCTAGTGGCATACAGGCATCTCAGCAAACCTGAAATGAATGAAAAATGCTATACCTGCCCTGTGTATTGTTATGCAGCTCTGGGATGTTTCTGGAAAAGTCAGACCACACTGCGTCTGTGTTGTGGAAATTACTGTCTCCACTGATCTGTGTTCAGGTTCCATAGGAATGAAGAGAAGCATTTTTAATATCCTGAGAGGAATTCTCCTCATGTTTACCCTTTCCTTTGTCTCACAAGATGACGGCCTAATCTGCAGTTGCCCTTGATGCGCAATACCATGTGCCAGATTCCTTTAGCTGTATGGTTAAATTACCCTCAGCATATTATGAGGTTTGTTGATGCCAAGAAGCATACAGCAGTCAGCTGCAACATTAAAACCACTCATAGGTGAAGCAAATATAAGCTTCTAAATATAAGCAAACATAATTGACACTGCAGTGTTCTGCAATGCAGCTTTGAGCTCATCTGGATGTTGCTTTTACGCGTACCAGCAACACTCTCAAAAATGGGGCTATGGTAAAATATCACTTCTGTCCCTATGTGTTCTTGAATGTGCCTCTTAGGACCTCAAAGTACCTTTTTGAACGCCAGAAAAAAAGGTTCCCAAGCAGTAAAAGTTGTAGATTTGTACCATTATTTCAATATTTTATGGTGCAATACCAGGATACAGTCTGCTGTCAGCCAAATACCAAAAGAAAGCAGCTAATATAATAACTTTATTTACAGATCTGTTTTATTTGAGGTAACTGAAAAAATATAATGTACAGAACATAAAAGATGTTACACTACCTGAAACTTGTAGTGGAGTACTTTGAGTGCTTAACATGAGTAAAAATGGTGCCGAATACTATGTTTCAAAATATTAGTTCAAAATTCAATTCAATTCAATTTTATTTATATAGCGCCAAATCACAACAAAAGTCGCCTCAAGGCGCTTCATAGATACAGAGAAAAACCCAACCACCATATGACCCCCTATGAGCAAGCACTTTGGCGACAGTGGGAAGGAAAAACTCCCTTTTAACAGGAAGAAACCTCCGGCAGAACCAGGCTCAGGGAGGGGCGGGGCCATCTGCTGTGATTGGTTGGGGTGAGAGAAGGAAGACAGGATAAAGACATGCTGTGGAAGAGAGACAGAGGTTAATAACAGATATGATCAGTGTTGGGAAGGTTACTTTTAAAATGTATTCCATTACAGAATACAGATTACATGCCTTAAAATGTATTCTGTAACGTATTCCGTTACGTTACTCAATGACAGTAACGTATTCTGAATACTTTGGATTACTTAATATATAATCATGGTTTTTACAACAACGTGAATGTACTATTGCTGTGATTTATTACTGTTATTACTGAAGGTCCACGGCTCCGAACCGTAGTAAAGGGACCTCTGACTAATACGGCGGGTTCGTGTCGGGCTCGTAGCTGAAAAATAGCTTTACTTTGTTGTGTGGGTCAACTTTGCTAGCAGAGACAGAGAGAGGCGTTGAAAGGCTCCAACGGAACTTATTGTTTTCGGAGGAAAACACGAACACGGTGTACAGTCGAGTCTTAACAGCTTACTTACAACTGGGCTCGTCAGGCTCTCTTCTTGGCTGCAGTGGTTATTATTATATTTACATGCTTCCAGCTCCCGTTTTTCCTCGATGACAACTCGTACTTTTCCTTTTTCTCCCTCCTCGCTCACAGACACATAAGAGGTCCATTCTCCCTGCAACACGGACAGTGTTGGGGAGTAACGGAATACATGTACCGCCGTTACATATTTAAAATACAAAATATGAGTAACTGTATTCCGTTACAGTTACCGTTTAAAAAGGTGGTATTCAGAATACAGTTACTTTGTTGAAATAAATGGATTACACTGCGGTACTTTCCTGTTTCATATTGTCGCGGGTCAGGACTGTTTGGGTTTTGTTTGACAGCTACGTTCTGTAGTTCCAGGCGGCAGCGTTACGGTTGCCATGGTTACAGGGCGACGCTCTCTCTCTCTCTCTGCGACTGTGTGTTTCTTGGGTGAGAGAGCGCATTTTCGTTGTTGTTGTGCTAAGCTAACAGGCAGAATGCTACAAGAATGTAGCATCATGGGCAGTATAGTCCGTGTTGCAGGGAGAATGCACTGCCATACACGTTATGGGTCTGTGAGCGCGAGGAGGGAGAAAAAGGGGAGTGGAAAGGTACGAGTTGTCATCGAGGAAAAACGGGAGCTGGAAGCATGTAAATATAATAATAACCACTTCAGCCAAGAAGAGTGCCTGACGAGCCCAGTTGTAAGTAAGCTATTAAGACTCGACTGTACACCGTGTTCCTGTTTTCCTCCGAAAACAATAAGTCCCGTTGGAGCAGCCTTTCAACGCCTCTCTCTGTCTCTGCTAGCAAAGTTGACCCACACAACAAAGTAAAGCTATTTTTCGGCTACGAGCCGACAGGGACCCCGCCGTATTAGTCAGAGGTCCCTTTACTACAGTTCGGAGTCGCGGACCTTCAGTAATAGTAATAAATCACACAGCAATAGTACATTCACGTTGTTGTAAAAAGCATGATAACATATTAAGTAATCCAAAGTATTCAGAATAGGTTACTGTCATTGAGTAACGTAACGGAATACGTTACAGAATACATTTTGGGGCATGTATTCTGTATTCTGTAATGGAATACATTTTAAAAGTAACCTTCCCAACACTGAACACGGACTACACTGCCCATGATGCTACATTCTTTAGAGCTATACCTGTAGCATTCTGCCTATTAGCTTAGCACAACAACAACAACAACAAAAAGAAACACTCAGAGCGAGAGCATCACTCTGTAACCATGGCAACCGTAACGCTGCCGCCTGGAACAACAGAACGTAGCTGTCAAACAAAACCCAAACAGTCCTGACCCGCGACAATATGAAACAGGAAAGTACCGCAGTGTAATCCATTTATTTCGACAAAGTAACTGTATTCTAAATACCACCTTTTTAAACGGTAACTGTAACGGAATACAGTTACTCATATTTTGTATTTTAAATACGTAACGGCGGTACATGTATTCCGTTACTCCCCAACACTGCTTATGATTCAATGCAGAGAGATCTGTTAACACATGAACTAATATGAACTAATATTTTTCATATGTGTATTGTTTGTGTATTTATACACAGGCACTCATATATATTCAAATAATTTTAAAAAAAAGTTCATTTACCTGTTACTAACACACACCAAATCCAATCGTTGGTACTTGCTGCCTTGTGTAGCCTCTAGGTAACAAAAGCTCAACACTGCCCCCTAGCATCCTGGAGCACTTCTGTTGTGTTTGGAGTTTGTGCTTTGTCTGTAGATATAAATATACTTTTAGATGTAAATATACTTTTATTTATTCACTCCAAAATGTAATAAATACATTTTAAAATACAAAAACACTATTTACATTTGAACTTTAAACTATTTAAACTTTCAGCTTTTTTCTTTTAAACAAATTTAAAGTGAAACAACACAAAACACTCCAAACCACAACACAATTAAATATAAATTAAAATATGCAAAACAAAAAGAAAATGCACATTCTCTGTCATACAGGCCTGGGATGATTTTTTGGGAGAGTGTTTTCCTGCTTGGAACTGTATACATAGGATTCACTGCATGAATAAACTTTCTGAATCCTTTATCATCCGCAACTGAAAATAGTTGTGGATGATTACTATACCTTTCTAATGTGACGTTGTTGTCCCTGCTCTCTCTCTCCCTCCCTCCCGCTCTGTTCCTGTGCTACTGAGTGTAACTAACACCCCTCCCCCCTCTGCCCAGCGCAAGCACAAGGCTCGCGTGCCGAGTGAAGCGGAAAAAAGCTGAAATAAGAGAGAGCGTGGGACAAAGAAAAAACAACACGGAGCCGTCTGTTGTGAGTGGCTGTGTGCAGACAGGAGTAGGACCCAAGGTGCAGACTCCGGAGACAGATGTGAACTCAAAACAACTTTAATGTTAAACTCAAATATAACATAACTGGAAAAATCAAAATAAACTTACACCAGCAGACTGACAGAACACACAGCTAAGTAAATGGTAGATCGCAACCCAGACACAAAGAAACACAGGGCTTAAATACACAGAGGGCGCAATCAGGAAATGGGTAACAGGAGGGAAACACAGCTGGGGCAAATCAGGCCTAACGAGACAAGGGGAAGCAAAACCAGACACATTAACATCAGACATGGACTTTCAAAGTAAAACAGGAAACCCATAACACAGACTGAACAAAAGACACAGACTCACATGCAGGCACTACAACAGAGGGAACAGAGACGTGGGACCAGGGCAGACACCGACACTGACTGGACACGGGGATATAGCAACTAAGGATACACAGAGACGCCAACTAGACAAGGGGATACAGCTGACAGGGGAGACAGAGCAACTAGAGAAGACAGAGACATAAACCATAAGACAGAGCTCAAAGAAAGAAACCAAAGACTAGAAATTACAAATAATAATAATAAACACAAAAACCCTGGGTCAACGACCCAGGCATCCTAACACCGGCTCGCGTCGTTCACTTCAAAGATTCAGTTCTAAGAGCCATTTCGTTCGCGACCAACCCATCACTAGGTTCTACACCTTCATTTGAGTCCAGCTGTGTTTGAATATACTGATTAGACTTGATTAGGAAAGCCACACACCTGTCTGTATAAGACCTTACAGCTCACAATGCATGTCAGAGCAAATGAGAATCATGAGGTCAAAGGAACTGCCTGAAGAGATCAGACACAGAATTGTGACAAGGCACAGATCGAGCCAAGGTTACAAAAAAATTCTGCTGCACTTAAGATTCCTAAGACCACAGTGGCCTGCATAATCCTTTAATGGAAGACGTTTGGGATGACCAGAACCCTTCAGAACTGAACTATCAGGGGAGAAGAGCCTTGGTTAGAGAGTTAAAGGTTAAAGAAGAACTCAAAGATCACTTTGGCTGAGCTCCAGAGATGCAGTCAGAAGATGGGAGAAAGTTGTAGAAAATCAACTATCACTGCAGCCCTCCACCAGTCAGGGCTGTATGGCAGAGTGGCCTGAAGGAAGCCTCTCCTCAAGGTTCAAGGTTCAAGGTTCTTTATTTGTCACATGCATAGTTATACAAGTATAACACACAGTGAAATGTAGCCTGACACGCTCCTCGACATGTGCAAAAATTGGGGGGGGGGGGGGGTAGAGGAAGAACATATATATATATATATATATATATATATATATATATATATATATATATATATATATATATATATATATACATGGAACGCCATAACCAAGTGGCCGGCATAGTGTACAGGAACATCTGTGCCGAGTATAACCTGGAAGTCCCGAGGTCAAAATGGGAGATGCCCCCAAGGGTGGTGGAGAATGACCGAGCTAAGATCCTGTGGGACTTCCAGATACAGACGGACAAAATGGTGGTGGCTAACCAACCGGACATAGTGGTGGTAGACAAACAGAAGAAGACGGCCGTAGTGATCGATGTAGCGGTTCCGAATGACAGCAATATCAGGAAGAAGGAACACGAGAAGCTGGAGAAATACCAAGGGCTCAGAGAAGAGCTCGAGAGGATGTGGAGGGTGAAGGTAACGGTGGTCCCCGTGGTAATCGGAGCACTAGGTGCGGTGACTCCCAAGCTAGGCGAGTGGCTCCAGCAGATCCCGGGAATAACATCGGAGATCTCTGTCCAGAAGAGCGCAGTCCTGGGAACAGCTAAGATACTGCGCAGGACCCTCAAGCTCCCAGGCCTCTGGTAGAGGACCCGAGCTTGAAGGATAAACCGCCCGCAGGGGCGTGCTGGGTGTTTTTTTTTTTTATATATATATATATATATATATACATATACATACACATATAGTATATACACTGGGTGAATGTGCAGTAGTAGCAGCAAGCAGGTGAATTCTGTACATTAATATGAATAGACATCTGACTATTTTACAGGATAGACAATATAAACATATTTAAAATTAAAGGAATTGAAATGTACATTGTGCCTTGGTTTAGTGTCTGGAAGAGAGTCCTGTCTCAGTCAATTATAGATGATGTGAGAGGGCGGGTGTGTGTGTTTAGGGCCCGGATGTCTTGGGGATAGAAGCTCCTCTTGAGTCTCTCTGTCCTTGCCCGGAAGATGCGGAACCTTCTACCAGATTGCAGAAGTTGGAAAAGTTTGTTGCCAGGATGGGACGGGTCCTTCAGTATCTGCGCTGCTCTAGTCCGGCATCTCCTGGTGTAGGTGTCCTGAAGCGAGGGGAGAGCAATCCTGCAGCAGCGTTCTGCTGTACGGATCACTCTCTGGAGAGCTTTTTGGTCCTTCACACAGCTGTTCCCGAACCACGATGTCATGTTCTGTGTGAGGATGCTCTCCACAGCGCCTGTATAGAAAATCCTGAGGATCTTTGGAGAGACCCTGAACTTCCTCAGTTGTCGTAGGTGATACAGGCGCTGCCTAGCCTTTTTGGTCTGGACCTGAATGTGGGCAGCCCATGTCAGGTCTGAGGAGATGTGGACACCAAGATACTTGAAGGACTGCACCCTCTCCACTGGAGCTCCATTGATGATGATGGGCTTGTAGTCTCTGTGCTGACCCCTTCTGAAGTCCACCACCAGCTCCTTGGTCTTGCTGACGTTCAGCTGGAGGTGGTTGTCCTGGCACCACGATGCCAGATTCTTCACTTCATCCATGTAGGCCGCCTCATCGTTGTTGGAGATGGCACCCAACACCACTGTGTCGTCAGCAAACTTCACAATGGTGTTGGAGCCATGGGTGGCCACACAGTCTGAAGTGTAGAGGGAGTAGAGCAGTGGCGAGAGGACACATCCCTGAGGTGCTCCTGTGTTGATGGTGATGCTGTTGGAGAAGCACCTGCCCACCCTCACCACCTGAGTTCTGCCAGTGAGGAAGTCCAACACCCATGCACACAGACGGCTGTTAAGTCCCAGATCCCTCAGCTTTGTGAACAGTCTGCAGGGCACTATTGTGTTAAACGCTGAACTGTAATCAACAAACAGCATTCGCACATAGTTACCCTGTTTCTTGTCCACGTGGCTGAGAGTGGTGTGTAGGACGTGGGCGATGGCATCCTCTGTGGATCTGTTGGATCTGTAGGCGAACTGCAGCGGATCTGTGGTGTCTGGAATGGAGGAGGAGATGATGTTCTTCAGCAGCCTCTCAAACACCTTCATTACTACCGAGGTCAGTGCAACTGGCCGGTAATCGTTCAGGGATGAGGGTTTGCTGTTCTTGGGCACAGGGATGATGGTGGATCTTTTGAAGCATGTGGGGACCACAGACTTCGCCAGGGACTCGTTGAAGATGTAAGTGAACACACCTGCTAGCTGGCCAGCACAGCAGCGCAGCAGACGGCCGGTGATGCCGTCTGGCCCCGCCGCTTTCCTTTTGTTCACTCTCCTCAGTGCCGCTCGGACGTCATGCTCCGCGATGCTGGTCACCGGTCTCTCGCTGATGACGTCACTGTCCTCGGTAGTCAGGCGGTAGATAGCATTAGCCGCCTGGCTAACCTCGAAACGGGCGTAGAGCCGATTCAGCTCGTTGGTGAATGCAGAGTCGGCGTTGATCGGCGCAGTGTCCCTGGCTTTGTAGTCCGTAATGGTGCGTAGTCCGTGCCACATACTCCGTGTGTCGCCTTGGTGGAAGCGGGACTCCACACGTTCCCGGTACCGGCGTTTGGCATCTCTCACCGCGCGCCGCACGCCGTATGAGGCTGCTTTGTAGGCGCTCATATCGCCAGTGGCGAGACCCGCGTTGTAGGAGGCGGTCCTGGCGTTTACTGCAGTGCGGATCGATCTGTCCATCCACGGTTTCTGGTTTGGGAATGTGGTGACTCTCGCAGTGGGGATAATCTCCTCCGCTAGCATATTGACGAAGCATACTGCTACTTCCGTAAACTCGTTGATGTCGACTGCGCATGCTCTGAACATGTCCCAGTCTACGTCGTTGAGTGCGTCCTGTAGCGTAGCTTCTGATTGGGCAGTCCACCGTTTTACTTCCCTCTTGGTCACGTCTTCCCTCCGTATGCTTTGTTTATACTGGGGAATGAGGAAGATGGCGTTGTGGTCAGACTTCCCAAAAGCCGGGTGTGAGACAGCTTTGTAGCCCTGCTTGTATGGCGTGTAGCAGTGATCCAAAATCCGATCCCCTCTCGTTGGACACGAGACATGCTGGTAAAAGTTTGGCATGACTTGTCTGAGGTTCGCTTTGTTAAAGTCTCCTGCTACAATGAGGGCTGCGCCTGGGTCCTTGTTTTGAAGCGAGCTCAGCACATCATGTAATTCGGACAAAGCCATACCTGTGTCCGCTTGGGGTGGGATGTAGACCGCCGTGGCGATGACTGAGGTGAACTCACGGACAGATAGAAAGGGCGGCACTTAATGCTCAGGAACTCCAGATGTGGCGAGCAGCCGCTGGAGAGAGTAGAAATGCTCCTGGCATCACACCACTTTCTGTTTATCATGAAACACACTCCCCCACCTTTGGTTTTGTTCGACTCTGCCGTTCTGTCCGCGCGGAGCACAAAGAATGAATCCGACGGAGTTACGGCCTGGTCCGGCACGGTGGGGGTCAGCCATGTCTCCGTGAAGCACAGAATGTTGCAGTTGCAACTCAGTGCAAGACACAGGAAAGCCTGCATGGAGTTTCCTTAAAAACACATGAAGGACTCCAAGATGGTGAGAAATAAGATTCTCTGGTTTGATGAGACCAAGATAGAACTTTTTGGCCTTAATTCTAAGTGGTATGTGTGGAGAAACCAGGCACTGCTCATCACCTGGCCAATACGGTCCCAACAGTGAAGCATGGTGGTGGCAGCATCATGCTGTGGGGGTGTTTTTCAGCTGCAGGGAAAAGACGACTGGTTGCAATTGAGGGAAAGATGAATGCGGCCAAGTACAGGGACATCCTGGAAGAAAACCTTCTCCTGAGTGCTCAGGACCTCAGACTGGGCTGAAGGTTTGCCTTCCAACAAGACAATTACCCTAAGCACACAGCTAAAATAACGAAGGAGTGGCTTCACAACAACTCTGTGACTGTTCTAGAATGGCCCAACCAGAGCGCGGACTTAAACCCAATTATGCATCTCTGGAGATACCTAAAAATGGCTGTCCACCAACATTTACCATCCAACCTGACAGACCTGGAGAGGATCTGCAAAAAGGAATGGCAAAGGATCCCCAAATCCAAGTGTGAAAAACTTTACATCTTTCCCAAAAAGACTAATTTCCGTATTAGATCAAAAGGGTACTTCTACTAACTACTGAGCAAAGGGTCTGAATACTTAGGACCATGTGATATTTCAGTTTTTCTTTTTTAATAAATCTGCAAAAATGTCAACAATTCTGCATTTTTCTGTCAATATGGGGTGCTGTGTGTACATTAATGACAAAAAAAATTTACTTAAATGATTTTAGCAAATGGCTGCAATATAACAAAGAGTGTAAAATTTAAGGGGTTCTGAATACTTTCCGTATCCACTGTAGGTTTAAGGGAGCCACAATTAGTGCACTCTTTTTAATTTATGTTTTACACAGCATCCAACATGTTTATTATTGGGTTTATAACAATACGCGAATCGTTACCTTATCTTGGTGGAGGGGTTTGTGTGTCCCAGGGGCTATGTTGTCCTAGGGCTTTTGCCCCCTGGTAGGGTCTCCCATGGCAAATTGGTCCTGGGTGAGGGACCAGACAAAGAGCGATTCAGAAGGCCCCTATGAGTGCAAGATCAAGGGAACAGTTCACCCTGCCCGGGGTAGAGTTACCAGGGCCCCGCCCTGGAGCGAGGCCCAGGGAGGATGCCCGAGGGCGAGCATCTGGTGGCCTGTGTTCTGGGAGTCCATCCTAAGTCACAAACCATCCTACCAATTGTTTCTGTGCACATAAAATTAAGTGCCAAACCATCCTGCTTTTATAAATATGTGCTATAAGTATACTTTGATGGGTAAAGTTAAGTGGTAAACCATCCTACATACTTAAATTTATGCTGGAATTATTGTGTGACAGCAGAAAAGGACATAAACTACGTATGGTAGGACGGTTTGCCAAAGTAGGATGGTTTGTCAGAACACCGGGCCTTAGTCCATGGAGCCAAGCACAGCATGAAAAAGGAACATAGGCCCATCCTCCTGCAAGCCCAACACCTTCAGGAGGCACCGTAGGGGTCAAGTGCAATGTGTGCCAGGCGGCGGCCAAGAGCAGAGGCCCTGGCTGACTGATCCCCAGTTACTAAGACTAGCAATTGGGACATGGAACGTCAACTCTCTGGTGGGGAAGGAGCCTGAGTTAGTGCATGAGGCTGAGAAGTACCGACTAGATATTGTCGGGCTCACCTCAACCCACGGCTTGGGCTCTGGAACCATTATCCTGGAAAGGGGCTGGACTCTGTCTCAGTCTGGAGTTCTTGGTGAGAGGCGGCGGGCCGGGGTGGGTATTCTAGTATCCCCTCGGCTTGCTGCTGGTACGATGGGGTTTCTCCCGGTGGACAAGAGGGTTTGTTTCCTGGGCTTTCAGGTCAGGGAAGGATCCTGACTGTTGCTTGTGCTTATGGACTGAGTTCAGAATACCCAGCCTTCCCTGGGTCCCTGGGCGGGGTACTTGAGGGTGCTCCACCTGTTGTCCTATTAGGAGACTTCAACACTCATGTGGGCAACGACAGTGAGGCCTGGAGGGTGTGATTGAGAGGAAGGGTCTCCCGGATCTGAACATGAGTGGTGATTTGTTTTTGGACTTCTGTGCAAACTCACAGTTTGTCCATGATGAACACCATGTTCGAATATAGTGTCCACAAGTTCACTTGGGAGCAGGACACTCTAGGCAGCAGGTCGATGATTGATTTTGTAATCGTATCACCAGACATGCAGCCATATGTTCTGGACACTCAGGGATGTTGGATCAGGTGGCGGGGGAGGATGCTGGACAGACCTGGCACACCCAAATGTATAGTGAGAGTGCACTGAGAATGCCTGGCAGAGGCTCCAGTCCAGTCAGATCTTCAACGCACACCTCCAGCAGAGCTTCAGCAGCATTCCAAGGAAGACTGTGGACATTGAGTCCAAATGGACCACATTCAGCACCTCCATTGTCAAAGCCGCTGCACTGAGCAGGGGGATCACCCTCCTTAGCCTCCCTGGGAAAGTCTATGCCAGAATCCCGGAAAGGAGAGTCCATTTGTTAGTCGAACCTCGGATACAGGAGGAACAATGCAGTTTTCGTCCTGGTCATGGAACACTGGACCAACTCTTTATCCTCTCAAGGATACTTGAGGGTGCACGGGAGTTTGCCCAACCAGTCTACATGTGTTTTGTGGACTTGGAGAAGCCCTTCAGAGAAAGCTCATTTCCACCGCTTGTATCCGCGATCTCGTTCTTTCGGTCACATAGAGACATAAATAGACCCGTAAATTGAGACCTTCATTTTTACACTCAGCTCTTTCTTCACCACAACAGACCAGTAGAGCGTCTGCACCAATTTGTCTGTTGATCTCTCGCGCCCTTCTCCCGTCACTTGTGAACAAGAGCCCGAGATACTTAAAGTCCTCCACTTGGAGCAGGAACTCATCCCCGACCCGGAGTGGGCACTCCACCCTTTTCCGGCTGAGGACCATGGCCTCAAAATAGGAGGTGCTGATTCTCATTCCCACCGCTTCACACTCGGCTGCGAGGGGAATCACACTCCTCAGCTCTCTTGGGAAAGTCTATGCCAGGGTGCTGGAGAGGAGAGTTCGTCCGTTAGTCGAACCACGCAGGAGGAATAATGTGATTTTCATCCTGCTTGTGGAGCACTGGATCAGCTCTTTATCCTCTCGAGGATCCTTGAGGGTGCATGGGAGTTTGAACAACCAGCCTACATGTGTTTTGTGGACTTGGAGAAGGCATTCAACTGGCATTCGATGGCCTTGGGGTGTCCTGTGGGAGGTGCTTCGGGAGTATGGGGTGTCTGGCCCATTGCTACAGGTTATTCAATCCTTATGCAACCGTTGCAAGAGCTTGGTCCGCATAGCCAGCAATAAGTCGGACTTGTTCCCAGTGGGTGATGGACACCACCGGAGATGCCCTTTATTACCAGTTCCGCTCGTAATTTGGACCAGGACCAGGCCTCATAATTTTTTTCATATTTTTATGGACAGAATTTCTAGGCGTAGCCAAGTGATGGAAGGCTTTCACTTGGGTGGTCTCAGAATCTCATCTCTGCTTTTCGTAGATGATGTGGTTCTGTTGGCTTCATCAGGTGATGGCCTCCACCTCGCACTAGAACGGTTTGCAGCCGAGTGTAAAGCGGTGGGAATCAGTACCTCCAAATCTGAGGCCATGGTCCTCAGCCGGAAAAGGGTGGAGTGCCAACTCTGGGTCGGGGACGAGTTCCTGCCCCAGGTGGAAGAGTTTAAGTATCTCAGGGTCTTGTTCACAAGTGACGGGAGAAGGGCGCGAGAAATCGACAGACGGATTGGTGCAGACGCTCTACCGGTCTGTTGTGTTGAAGAGAGAGCTGAGTGTAAAAACGAAGCTCTTAATTTCCCGGTCGATCTACGTCCCTACCCTTACCTATGGTCACGAGCTGTGGGTAGTGACCGAAAGAAAGAGATTGCAGATACAAGCGGTGGAAATGAGCTTCCTCCGAAGGGTGGGTGGTTTGGGCATCTGACAAGGATGCCTCCTGAGGTGTTCCAGGTATGTCCCACCGGGAGGAGGCCCCAGGGCAGACCCAGGACACACTGGAGAGACTATATCTCTCGGATGGTCTGCGAACGCCTGGGTGTTCCCCTGGACGAGCTGGAGGAGGTGGTTGGGGAGAAGGAGGTCTGGGCTTCTATGCTTAGGCTGCTGCCCCCGTGACCCGGCCCTGGATAAGTGGAAGAAAATGGATGGATGGCTGGTTGGATGGATGGATGGGCTTATAATAATAAGATTAATTGAAGATTCAAGATTGTTTATTTGTCACGAGCACTGACCAAAGTGCTGAACATAAAATACAAACAGTCAAGGTCAAGTTTATTTATATAGCACATTTCCAAACAGTCCATGCTGCACAAAGTGCTTAACAATGTAAAATGCCACTAAAACAAATAACATGCAAAACAATGATGCAACAAAATATAGAAAAAACAAATAAGTAAATGAAATAAGTCAACAAAAACAACAACAACTAAGGCTGTTAAAACCAAAATGTTGGGTGTTAAAAGCCAGACCTTAAAAATGTGTCTTTAGGAACGATTGAAAATGTTCGAGTGTTTGTGCAGATCTAATGTTAAGAGGAGCACTATTCCAAAGTCTGGGACCTGCCACAGAAGGCTCTGTCATCATGAGACTTAAGTTTAGTCCGTGGAATAGCTGAGGTTAGTTTTGACCTGGACCTCACAGTTCTTTCTGGGGCATAAATAAATAGGAGCTCAGACAGGTTAGGAGCTTGCTCGTTAAGTGACTTAAAATCAGAAAGTAAAGGTTTATTTTAGATCCTGTAGGAGACAGGAAGCCAGTGCAGAGATGGTAAAACTGGGGTTATATGCTCCTAACGTTTAGTGCCAATTAGCAGATGAGGAGCTGCATTTTGGACCAACTGGAGACGATAAAGAGAGGCCTGGTCCAGACCAAAGTACACAGAATTGCAGTAGAGCAGTCTGCACGTAATGAACAGATGACTAACACATTCAAAGACATTAGCTGGAAGGTATGGCTTAACCATGGCTAGCTGTCTTAAATGAAGAAAGCTGGATTGGACTACTGTGCTCACCTGCTTACACAGTTTGAAGGAACCATCAAGGTGCACACCGAGGTTTTTTACATTGGTCTTACAATAGGAAGATAATGGGCCCAGAGCACTGTCAATGTGATTATTAACGAAGTTACCAAAAACGGCAACCTCTGTTTTGTCTTCATTTATTTTAACGAAATTTAAAGACACCCACTGTTTTTTGTCATCCAGGCAGCGTAATAATAGCTGAAGCGAGTGTCTCCCTGCTTTTAAAGAAAGGTAGATCTGCAAGTCATCTGCAAAACAGTGGAATGAAAGGTTGTACTGTGAGAAAATAGACCCCAGTGGCAACACATACAGTGCAAACAAGGCAGAACCCAAAATCGAGCCTTGAGATACACCATAATTAAGAGGGGCTATTTTGGAGCTGTGAGGGCCCATGTTGACATAAAAAATCCCTCCAGATAAATAAGACAAAACCACTGGAGAGCAGACCCTTTTAGGCCAGCATATGATTCCAGCCGTGATAACAGGATGTTGTGGTCGACTGTGTCAAAGGCTGCTGACAAGTCCAACAAGAAGAGGGCAGCAGGGCTGCCAGAGTCCAGAGTTAAAAGAGTATCATTAAAAACCCTTCAAAGTGCTGTCTCAGTGCTGTGTAGTGATTTAAAACTGGATTGAAATTTTTCAGAAATCTGATTAAGATCAAGGTGGGCCTGCAACTGTAAATAGACCACTTTCTCCAGAACTTTAGAAAGAAAGGGAAGCTTTGAGATTGGCCAGTAATTGGACAGAACAGTTGGGTCCAGATTGTGTTTTTTAAGAAGAGGCTGAACTATAGCTTGTTTAAAGCATGATGGGACACAGCCTGTAGCAAGGGAAGTGTTGATTAATCTCCGGATAAAAGGCCTGACAGTATTTTTTAGCAGACTTTGGGGAAGATAATCTGATGGGCAGTGTGATGATCTTAGGTGACAAACTACCACAGACAATTCGTTCAGGGAGACAGACGCAAACTGCTCTAAGATAGCTGAGCACATAGGAGGAACCTAATAGCCAAAACCTTGTGGATAAAAATGCCAAAAGGTCATCACACGTACTTGGTGAAGGTACAGCTCCAGCATTATCACGTGGAGCAAAAAGGATTAAGAACATTAAAAAGTATCTGGGGCCAGTGACTATATTGACACTTGGGTTGATACAAAATAGAAATACTAAAAGTAAAATACATGTTGAAATAACAAAAACAATATAGAACACCAACATTAGAAAGGCATTAAATACAGATGAATTTAACATGCTATACTGGGTTTAAAGGATTTCATTCTGATACTTAAATGGCAGTCAGGGTGCCGTTGCCTAGCCTGTAGAGGTCTGTGTGCCCCTCTATGGATTTGCTTCCCCAGACCATCACTGACCCACCACCAAATCAGTCATGCTGAACAATGTTATAGGCAGAAAAACGTCATCCACGGCTTCTCCGGAACCTTTCACGTCTGTCACATGTGCTGGGGTGAACCTGCTCTCATCTGTAAAAACCACAGGACACCTGTGGTGAATATGGCATTCCAGGTATTCTATGGCAAATGCTAATCAGGCTCCACGGTGCCAGGCAGTGAGCACAGAGCCCACTAGATGTTGAGCTCTCAGGCCACCCTCATGAAGTCTGTTTCTGATTGTATGGTCAGAGACATTCACACCAGCATCCTGCTGGAGGTCATTTCGTATCTCTGTGCTGGTCCTGTTCCTCCTTACACAAAGGTGCAGATACTAGTCCTGCAGATGGTGAAGGACCTCTCTCTCTAAAGCTCTCGTAGAGTAACTGTCTATCTCCTGGAATCTCCTCCATGATCTTCAGACTGTGCTGGGAAACACAGCAAACCTTCTGGTAATGGCCAGTGTTGGGAAGGTTACTTTTAAAATGTATTCCATTACAGATTACAGATTACATGCCCCAAAATGTATTCTGTAACGTGTTCCGTTACGTTACTCAATGACAGTAACCTATTCTGAATACTTTGGATTACTTAATATATTATCATGCTTTTTACAACAACGTGAATGTACTATTGCTGTGTGATTTATTACTGTTATTACTGAAGGTCCGCGACTCCGAACCGTAGTAAAGGGACCTCTGACTAATACGGCGGGGTCCCTGTCGGCTCGTAGCCGAAAAATAGCTTTACTTTGTTGTGTGGGTCAACTTTTCTTGCCAGAGACAGAGAGAGGCGTTGAAAGGCTGCTCCAACGGAACTTATTGTTTCGGAGGAAAACACGAACACGGTGTACAGTCGAGTCTTAATAGCTTACTTACAACTGGGCTCGTCAGGCACTCTTCTTGGCTGCAGTGGTTATTATTATATTTACATGCTTCCAGCTCCCGTTTTTGCTCGATGACAACTCGTACTTTTCGACTCTCCTTTTTCTCCCTCGCTCACAGACACATAACGGGTATGGCAGTCCATTCTCCCTGCAGCACGGACTACACTGCCTATGATGCTGCATTCTGCATTCTGCCTATTAGCTTAGCACAACAACAACAAAAATGCGCTCTCTCACCCAGGAAACACTCAGAGCGAGAGCATCACTCTGTAACCATGGCAACCGTAACGCTGCCGCCTGGAACAACAGAACGTAGCTGTCAAACAAAACCCAAACAGTCCTGACCCGCGACAATATGAAACAGGAAAGTACCGCAGTGTAATCCATTTATTTCAACAAAGTAACTGTATTCTGAATACCAGCTTTTTAAACGGTAACTGTAACGGAATACAGTTACTCATATTTTGTATTTTAAATACGTAACGGCGGTACATGTATTCCGTTACTCCCCAACACTGGTAATGGCACATATTGATGTGCCATCCTGAAGGAATTAGACTACATATGCAGCCTCTGCAGGGGCGAGATACCATCTCATGCCTCAGTAGACATCCTGGCCGTAGCTAAAATTAGAAATATCCTGTCTCAGAGGACTTTATGGTATGGTTTATGGACATATGCCTCAGTACTTTTAACTTTTAGATGTATTTGCTTATCCACCTCTACTTTCAAGATCAGGCTTCAAACTTTCCTTTTTGCTAAAGCATAGACTTAGGGCTGGACCAGGTGACCCTGAATCCTCCCTTAGTTAGGCTGCCGGGGATTCCCATGACGCACTGGGTGTTTCTTGTTCACTCACTATGTGTTAACAGACCTCTCTGCATTGAATCATATCTGTTATTAACCTCTGTCTCTCTTCCACAGCATATCTTTATCCTGTCTTCCTTCTCTCACCCCAACCGGTCGCAGCAGATGGCCCCGCCCCTCCCTGAGCCTGGTTCTGCTGGAGGTTTCTTCCTGTTAAAAGGGAGTTTTTCCTTCCCACTGTCGCCAAAGTGCTTGCTCATAGGGGGTCATGTGGTTGTTGGGTTTTTCTCTGAATGTATTATTGTAGGGTCGACCTACAGTGAAAGGTGTCTTAAGGCGACTGATGTTGTGATTTGGTGCTGTATAAATAAAACTGGACTGAAGGTTTGATGAAAACTTTTTCAGTGCAATTACACAGATACAAACACAGGTCCATATTTTCTCAATAAGAATGACATGATTAATGGTGTCAACAGCTGCTGATGAATCAAATAAATCTAAAATTCCATTTTCACCTTTATCTAAGTGAATAAGAATAACATTAGTAATCTTGTTTCTGTGTTATCATTCTGTCAACAACGAGACTGGAATTTATCAAATATATTATTTCCCTTTAACAGTCCGGGGACAGCTCTGGCTGTAAAGTGATTTGAAATCAAATGAGAGAGACTGACTGACATTAGTCAGAAGCCAGTGGGAGGTAGAAATGCTTTAGGAATAATGTCAGCTAGAAATGTGGATATCAAGGAGATCTGTCATGAAAATCAGATAAAAGTCAAAGAACAGAACTGAGACCCTCGGCCAGGCTGACAGGCTCCGGGCTTGAACTGTGACCTGATACCACTGATCTTATCATCCAAGCAAACAAACAAACGAGACAGGGCACAACAATTAGGCTGAGTGGGATTAAAGAGTTTGCTGGTGGTAGACATTGGATTGGGCTTAATATTGCTCTCATCATTTGAGAAAACTTCATATCTCCTGCATGTGAAGGTAGTGCACGAGGACATTTGTAATTCTTGTGTTTAGTGTTTCTAGGGGGAAACGCTAAATGCTAAAACTCTGAAAAGCTGCAGGCTTTGGGGGACACAGTTAAGGTCCACAGAGCCCCTGCCTTATCTTTGTTGTTTTCAAAGCCCCGTTGACTGTTATTGGCCAACAGGTGCTCAAAGTGCAGGGTCATCTCGACTGTATCAGACCTCTCCACCCACTCTCGTCTCAGCCCCACTGGGCTTTCCTGAAATTCTTCAGAAACTCGAGCAGCAGACACTGTCCGCAGGCAGGACTCTGTGTGTGTGCGCGTGTAATTAGACTTTTGGGAGTCTTTCGGGAACAGGGAGGCGGCTGCAAAGGTCCAACGAGGTTGGGGGGAGTGACTCGGAAAGAGGGGGTGGCGGTGTTTGCAGTAAAAACAGCAAATCACTGTAGCAGACCCCCTCTCTTACAGCTACTTGGTACCACGCACATCCCTCGGTGTCTCCCCCTCTCTCTCTCTCTGGGTCCGGGCCCTGGGGTTGTAAGTCCGTCCTCCTCCTCCGGTGCAGTCCGGTTCGCTCCGCTCGTGTCGCTGCTCGCAAAGCACCGACTCTCCTCTGCAGCTATGGCACATGTCCTTCAGCTGTTTGCTGTCATACTCTCATCAGCTCTCGTGCAAGCATCGGCCTTGCTCAACGACACGTAAGTAAACGTATATTTCTAACGAAACTCATGCATGTCATTGTGCTAAAGTTTGGCTTGCCCCTCGCGCCAAGACGCGTCCAAATAGTTGCACGAGGTGGTGTTGGAAAAACTTTATTTTAAAAAAAATGTCACGCGCAGCGTCATCATGTATTTGTCACTCGATTCTGGTGTAATCACGAAAAACCTGCACATTCCACTGGTGAGGCAGAAAGTCCAGTGTGTGGCCACAGGACAGTGTTATGCAATGAGCAAAGACTATGTGTGTGTGCGTGCGTGCGTGCGTACGCGCATGTCCCATCTGCTACAACTTACCAGCATTTGATTAATAACCTGCTCTCGGCTTTACCTGAGTAGCGTGTAAATGGGACATGATTTCCATGGTACTGGAAGGCCGAATAACATTTTCCACCCTGACTTTTTTTGCTTGCTCTAAACTTTAATCATCATGGCTCGCATGCCTTTCATAGTTTACACTGGGAGTCAAATGACTTTTCATCATTGTGCAACTTTCTCCCTGGCAAAAACAGCATCAATATTCTCAGCAGCACCACCCAAAACGCAATTAAATGCGTCCTTTATTTCTCATTGGCAGCAGCAGGCCCCTGTGTGCCAAGCAGCGTCGACACAGAGAATCCAGCAGAGTGCTTCGTTAGAAGCTGATATCATGGCTGTTGCTGATGTTTTCCAATGTTCATTTGCACATGTAACTTATATGGGCCTTGTGTGGTTATTTGGATGAATATGTCCGCTGTGCAGGAAGGATGGCATGGGGATACAGGAGTTACTGGAACTCTGCTTCCCTTTTGATTCCAGGGCTGAAATAAAAATACTGTGCACACAGTTTCTGTAGACTATATGTGTTGTGCACAAGCAGGTACATTAAGAAGAAATTCATAATGGGGAGTATTTCTGTTACATACAGTTAGGTCCATAAATGTTTGGAAGATGACTGATGTTTTGGATACATTTGCCTCTCTCTACCACCACAGTGGATTTTAAAATAAAAACTGATGCTTTAACTTACAGTCACTTTCCTTCATTCACCCTTTTTCATTTACTGTGTGTTCACACACCATTCTCTATTTCAGCATAGTGTCTTTTGTCCTGTCTTCCTGTCTTTTTGCAGGCCAAATCAGAACTATAGCATAACTCTGGTTCCCTCCAGAAAAAGTAAATTGCATCCTTTTAACGTTTGATGGTGTTTTCCAGTAGTGCTTCCAGTCACCTGGCCGTGTAGTGTGCTTTGACAAACATCTGTGACAGAATGAGTCGCTCACTGAATTTCAGTGTGTTGCTGTAATCGGATGCTTTTAACTTCTCATGTAGCAGCTTGTTAGCACACTCCTTCTCTTAGAAGCTACATAATTCACATGCAGGGTGTTAACTTTTATATTGGAGCACAAGAAACTGGTTTTGTTTGAGGTTAAATCAGACTCTTTCACCTTGAAACAAAGACACAGATGATGGTTGTAGGATTTAACCCTGCGCCACACTCATTTAGTTCTTTAACTGGACTATTTATCAGCTAGCTGTAGCAACACGCTAGAAGTTTGTGCTTTTTAAACATTAGCGGTTATCTCTCTAAATCAAACGTGTGTTTAACATGGAGCTGGGCTGTACTTTTTAATGCTTGGCACTGTTTTTCTCCTAGCTTTTCACTTAAACGAGTGCTGACAGTTTGGGTTGTTTTTAATGAGGGTACTTTCTTCTTCTCCTTGCAGGATTTATGCAGTGACTGTGAGTTCGCGTGTGACTGCAGGGAAACAGGAGACCCTGTGTGCCCAAATTCACGGCCTGACTGGGCCTGTGCGCATGGTCATCGGCCTCACTGAGGGCTCTGTCACAATCTTAGATGAGCAAGTAAATGAGGACTTCTACCGCTGCCTAAACTTCCAGGTCAGATCCAAGAAAAGCACAAAAGAGCTTGTGAATACTCAGGCTCCCACTCTCCACACTTCCAGTTTCATGTGGGGGATAGTTCAGGATGAGTGGGGTCCTATTAGACCATAGCCCAGAAATACATATTTCACTGGGTAAACTTTTTTCTTCTGGAACATTTCATTATGTTTTCGATATAAAGCGATTGAAATTTTAATTGTAGCACTAACCACATGGAAGTTTCTGTTTGTGAATGAAATCTGCTTGGTGGTTATCCCACGCCATCACGCCAGAGTGTAAATCACACACGGACCAATCAGCTCTAGCTCCTAGTGTTTTATCCGTGAAACCAGCTTCCTTTTACAGTAATAAGTGTTCTCTTCGTTTCCTACACAGCTGCTGTAAACAAATATTCACTCTGATTCATTAAATACTGTCTTCAGAACGTCCTCTGGCTGAATTGCAGCTGTTTTTCGATGATGTACCTCCAGCATGACTAATCGTGAACAATGATTCGCGGTATTTACAGTATTTCACTTTTTAAAAACAAAACAAAAAGCTTTGTGTTGTGTTGTTTGTAGACAGTAAATGCACCAGCGTGGTTTCCAAGCAGAATTCCTATCACCATCCATTAAGCTAATGGCTTAAATCTTGGCACAAGTTTGGACCTAATTATCCTCCCGGCGCCATGACTGAGACTGCCAACCTCAGTGGGTTCTCTGCAAATTGCAGCTCTGCTTTATGTCACACCTCTGCTTGCTGTTATGCAACTTGCAGGCCTTGCTCCATATTGATGTGGAACGACCCGCCGACCCAAATAGCCTCTGTGACAGTCGCGCTTAGTTTCACTTTGTTCCTGCTATTTGGCCCTGTTGCAGGACTGGTTTTTGTCTCTAGGCACAAAGACTGCTTTCTGCCAGAGGCTAGCTATGTACCTGCATTCCTCTGGAAGCCAACCCTGCGCTCAGTCTCACAACACACATCTGAACACAACAGTCTTTTTGACATGTGTGGAAGTGGTTCTGGTCCTTGTTATGTAACAGCAGCATTAACAAGTGAAAACGTGCACAAGTGTGACAGCATTTCATAATTAACTGTGTGCAACATTGTTCCCTAAGAGCAGCACAGCTCAGATGGCTTTTTATGACACGTTTAATGCAAAAGTCATGAGCTGCCACACATTTTGTGTCCAAGGAAGCGGGCCAACACTGTCACTTTTTAAAGTGGTTTTCAGCATTAGTTCTTCAGACTTTCTGAAAGTCTTTCAATGTGTTTGGCTGCACTTTCACCCATTTGCAGTCCACGCTGTGTACCTGCCATTTTCAGTGGAATGTGTTTTATTTAGTTTTTCACTTTATTCTAACCTCTGACTCATTCATGCATGAAAAGGAGAGTAACACCTGGGACGAACCAATGTAGTCTACATAAAAAGGCTAAACTGGCAAAAACAAACAAAACAATTTAAAACTATATCTTGGCTGTTTGTTACTCAAAAATAAATCATTTCTTTGGGTGTGTGTGAAGACTGTTACACAGTGCTGTGGAGGAAAAGTACAGATTGTGCTCTGCATGAAACGTTTTCCATCTCTGACAAATGTGTGTTTGCTGGTGTTGCAGGTCCCTGCAGTACGCAGCCGAATTGTGGCAACAGTTTATGTCAATATTTTCCATGAAAAAAATCTGACGAGCAAGCATACCAAAGTCGTCATCGAGCCTCCAACTTTCATCCACATCGTCCGGACTGATAAGCCCATCTACAAACCTGGACAGACTGGTAGGTGGAGTGAGTGTGGAGGTGTTGGAGCTGTTGTGTTGTAGAAGGAGCGATACGCTACTGCAGCGCCGTCTCGTCTGCACTGCTTACCCATTCTGCTGTGCTTGCACATTTTTGGTCTGATATATCTGCATAATGCTGAGCCACCACTTAATAACTTGATAACTTGAGGGTTGTTGTCCGTTCAGTGCACAGAAGAAGAGTGCTTTCCTAGAGAGAGGCTGTTTATATTTAAAGTAAGAAAGGCCTACACGCTGAGTGGGTGAAGAGAAAAGGAGTTTATTTGACCACTTAGTGCCGTCGAGTGCTAGTGCAGGCTGCTAACTCCTGAATAAGTCTGTGTGTCTAAGTGTGTGAATGTGTGTGTGAATGGGTGGATGACTGGATATGTAAAGCGCTTTGGGGTCCTTAGGGACTAGTAAGGCGCTATATAAATACAGGCCATTTACCATTTTTTTTAAGTCTGATTAAGATAAGATGATCTAGTGGAGTTTAACTTTTTTGGGTATTCTGCAACTCCTTATGACAGTAAAACAAGTTTATTTTTTAATAGCATTGCCATAGTGTTTCAGTAAGGACTCACGACGACGTTATGTTTCACGAGTAAAAATCAAAAATGAATTTGACCCATATAACAGTTTATAAACTGGTGTCAGTCTCAACAAAATGAGCTTGTCAGTCAGCTTCTATAAACAAGTTCAAAGCTATAACCACAAGAATACTGTAACATATATATTTTTACCTAAATCAATCTGTCTCATGCTTTCCATTTGCAGACACAGGTGATCCAATCAGAAGTAACATTACACTTTACCGTGTCACTGTGAAATCGGCTTTCAGTTGGTATTATTTGGCCAGCTAAGCCACGCTCGCCAAATCGCACGTGGAATAAAACATGGATGTAGCTGCAGCGTCAGAAAAATGAACCCGATGCAGAAGAGCCTTAAACCTGCATTCTGTCTGACGGCCACCAGGTGGCAATAAATTTAGTCTGTTTTGGAAATCAAAAGCTACGTTCACAGTGCAGGCGAAAGCGCATCAAATCCGACTTTTTTGACCCTATGCGACCCGTATCCGAATTATTAGGCCAAATGTAAATAACAAAATAACTTTATAACTTAGAGCAAAATTGGGAAACGTAAAGTCCGAAACAGTCAAAATACTGTTGCTCTGGGTCTAAACAGAGCGCGTTGTGCGTGACGTCTGCTTTTGCGCATGCGGCCGCTTTGAGCGTTCACACTAGAGCGCGTTTGCTGTCACATTTTATTTGTAGTGTGAACGAGCAGACAAAAAAAATCGCATTTGATCAAAAAATCGGAATTGAGCATCAAGACCTGCAGAGTGAACGTAGCCTTAGTCATACCACATTTGGGGGGCGACCGTGGAGCAGGGGGTTGGGAAGCGCGTCTGTAACCGGAAGGTCGCCGGTTCGATCCCCGGGCTCTCTGTCCTGGTCGTTGTGTCCTTGGGAGAGACCGCCTACTGGTGTTGGCCAGACGGGCAGATGGCGCCAGTGCCCGGCAGCCTCGCTTCTGCCAGTCTGCCCCAGGGCAGCTGTGGCTACAACTGTAGCTGCCTCCACCAGTGTGTGAATGTGAGTGAATGAATAATGGAGTTGTAAAGCGCTTTGGATGCCTTGAAAAGCGCTATATAAATGCAATCCATTATTATTATTATTATTATTATTATTATTTCAAAACGGAAGATCATTGGCTGTGTCATAGTCAGACCCGCCTTTCCTCAACACATCCATCTTTCGTAACCAATGGCAGAACCACTCAGCTCAAGCTGAGGTGACGTCATCAGTAGCTAATCCTTAAAGATGTTTTGGTTTTTTTTGGTTTTTAATGTATTGCCTCCAACAATAGGCAAATACATGTTAAGATATATTTTTCTGTGTAAAAAAGGCTAACAGCAACCGTAGACTTCTCCGATACATATTCCAGGTCACTGAAACTCGGGCGGTGTTGATCTGATCAGTTAAGTATCAGACAGGGTTGTTAATGAAGGCAACAACCGGTGTGCTACAGGGACAACAATGAGCCAACTCCAAAAGGCGAAAGGTTTCACAGCTGAAGGTCACTGACGTTTTTCCCTCTTCATCTTTTCTGACTGTTCCACTAGTTTTGAATTTGGCTAGTGTCAGTGTCACTACTGATACCTATGGAACTAGTGTTATTAGTATTCCAGTATTATAATTGTCAGGTCCACCGCAGGTGCCCAGATGAGCTTCAGGTTCAGCCTGAGCACATGTGACAGTTGTAAAAGGGTGTGGGCTAGCTGTGGAGAACATGCTGCCTGTAACATTGTTCTGCATGACTGGAGGCGTATCCATGGAGGGACACACAGACCTCGACAGCATCCTGACTGTCATTAGGAGCCATTCTCAGGCCCTAGACTGGACACAACAATGCCTGGCAGTATGAACTGATACCATGGACTGGCACCTACGTTCACCTGACCGAGATCCAACACCAACACCTCTGGGACATCATGTTTCAGGTGCAACTCACACTGTCCAGGAGCTCAGTCATTCCCTGGTCCGGATGTGGGAGGAGATCCTCCGGGATGTTGTCAGGCATGCAGACAAGCACGTGGGGGTCGCACAAAGTGCTGAGCACCGTTGCTGCATTTCAGTAAAACAAACTCGTCTTCACCATCATTCACTTTGATTTTCAGGGTTTTTCTTTATTCTGCCGTCTGCAGACTGATGATTCTCATTTCCATCAAACGATGGGGCATCCTTTCCTAACACAGTGACCAGTCTGTATCAGTATAGATATCAACATGATTTATTCATTTTCCCCACTGAATCTGACATGTGCCCCTAATTCATTAGAGTATAAAGAGAGACTTGCATACACTTTGCTTTGCTTCTTTTTAGTCCATCTGCTATCACCAGGATCGTTTTCCCTTTGTCTTCTTCTTCCTCTCATTATCCACTTGTGCAATAACTGAAAATACAGTATAGTAATGCATTTTTTTTTCTTTCTTTTAAAGTCAAATTCCGGATCGTCTCCATGGATGCCAATTTCATCCCTGTGGAACGAGTGGTACGTTTCTATCCACTTGTTCTCGTCTGTCAGAATCATGTGCCGCTGTGCCATTTGTGGAGTCATTTCAAGCAGCGAACTTGATAATGTGCTGTGATTTGTAGCAGGCAGTCAGTGAATCTGAAGAGTAAGGTCTATTTTGGTTCAGGAGAGTGGGAGGTGAAAGGAAGGCTGTTTGTTGATTTTGAAGACAGCGTGGGTGTGGAGCGCTGTGTGGAGTAGTGTGATAAACATGCTGTCAGAGTTCATTTGGCGCACACTACATTTGACCCAAACATCTGAATCAATAGCGGCTCAGGGCCTTTTCCGTTTTTGGACGAGAGGCTGAAAACACGACTGCACGCAGTCGACGTGAAATCCGTTCAGATGCATCACATGATGAAAGTAGCTAGCTTGAAGGTGGTAACTCCCACCAGCTGTAGTGAAGACGTGGCATTGTGAGACTTTATCTGCCATTATGCATCTGCTCTTTCCGGCACTCTGGAGATGTAAGAACGAAATAATTGAGGCCAAAATATCACGTGTGCCAAAGGTGTTACAGAGGAACACGGTAATAAATGAGCCGTGGAGGGGGACGTGTGTTGTTTGACTTTTATCGTCCAATTAGGAAATAAGACCTGGCAGTGGTGGTGTTGTTTCAGGGTGTGGCGCCTTCACATCTGTCAGCGGGACACTCAGTGCTATGTGCTTGCTGAGTAATTGGGTTCTGCTGTGTGATCTGAACCGGGACCTACATGCATACTGACTTGAAAGTCATTGCAACAGGAAACCTTACTGATATGTTTCTAATAAATTGTCCTTATTGTGTTAATTCTGTGTGCAGATAAACTAAATGTAAACTCTTCTGTTTTCCTTTCAGTATAAAGAAGTGGCGCTGCAGGTAAGAAACACTCAAATTGGCATCTCTTCTGGGAACTGCTGACATGTCTGTTTGGCTCTTTGAAAAGATTTTGCCATTTGTGCCTTCTGTGAGAGTAACGGCAAAGATGCAGGAAATGAGGCGATGGAGGGAGGGCTGTATGACATGTAATTAAAGTGCAGACTGCTCCCTGCACCCCCCCCCCCCCCCCCTTTTTCTTCTCTGGGGTGGTGCTGTTTAAGAAGATATCCAATCTACAATAGTCTGTTGTAGATTGGATATCTGCGCTGCATTGTTGTGAAGACTAAGAAGGACTTTAGCTACCTCTGAATCACAGACCTAATTACACAAGCAACCATCAGGAGGAGGACTATAATAGGTTCTTTTCTCCAAACGAGAGCTCGTTAAGATAAATGTCACTCCAGTCAGTTTGGGCGATGTTTGGATTGCACTGGTCCCTCCTGCAGGAGCTTGTCCTTCTTCCATGCCTGGCTCCAGGAAGCACTCTGGCATGCCCGTCTCAGATGAGGGATCATGTGTGTGTGTGTTGTTTTTTTTCTCCCCATGTCACAGGGCTGACCCACAATCCACAAAGAGCACAGATTTTCTGGTGGCTGGCTTGGAAACATCTCTGTGTGCCCCAGCAGAGGAGCTGGAGGCTGGAAGCTACGGCCTCGTTTGATTTGACATCCCTAAATAAATTCTCCTCTGTCTTTACTCTGTGTAGGATCCTAGCTCAAATCGCATTGCCCAGTGGCTGGATAAATCTGTTGTTGGCGGCATCCTTGATCTTTCACATCCCATGATTCCTGAGGCTGTACAAGGAAGCTACACCATCACTGCCTTGACAGACAAGGGAGAACAAATATCCCACAGCTTTGACATCAAAGAATACGGTGGGAGGGAAAAAATGAAGCATCTTCTCTTATAGACCGGAAATGATTACGAGCTCAGTCTATGTAAATTCTCAGCTACGGGGAGATCTGACTCTGTTTCCTTTGCTCTAGTTTTGCCAAAGTATGAAGTGAAGGTTCATCTGCCCAGTGTGATTACCGTCCTGGATCAGGAGGCAGCACTGAAGATTTGTGGAAAGTAAATGTCCCAGTTGAACAGAAACTGGTGTTCTTGTCTGTGTTGGTTCAAGGAAATCCACACTGTGAAGAACTGCAGCTGGGCAGCGCTGGTGCTAACAACATTGTCGTTTATTACAAAAGATGGGTCTGGATTTGTGGGAACAACAAACTGCCTGTAGCAATGATGTTTTCCTTATTTTGTCTGTACTTTGATATAATAGTACTTTTTACTAGAGGAATTTGAGTATTTATATAATTCATACTATTAACAGTGGCCAGCTGGGAAAAGGCAAAGCCTCTACAGGAAATGAAAGATCTGAGGCTGGCTAGACTCTGTACCAGTCATGTTTCCGGCAACAACTAACATGATCCGGCCGTTCTCGTTCCAACAAATCTCATCTTTGTATGTTTTCTTAACAGATACACGTATGGGAAACCTGTTATTGGTTCGGTGAAGGCACGGTTCTGCAGAAACGCCATCCGTTTCTTCTGGTTTTCATCTCCCCAAAACAAAGACCTCTGCAAGACCTACGAACTAACTGTGAGTGTTCCAGATGTTAACAGAGACGCTAACTGTACTGCAATCAGTCCTTTTCACTGATTTTACTTTCTTGGTGTTCACTTTCTGTGATCTTCTAGACGGATAAAAGTGGATGTGCTACACAAACTGTGAACATGACGGCGTTTTTCCTCCACAAGAACATCTACAGTGACACGTTTGAGGTGACTGCTGAGATGGAAGAGTATGGCACAGGTAGGCAGACTAAAAGCCGACTGTTCATCAAGGTAGCACAGCGAATTCCTGATGACCTGCAATCTGTATGCTAACTATCATCTAGGCGTCATTCTTAAAGGCTACGGGCAGACCAGCTTCACCTGTGACATCAGAACTGTCACCTTCGAGGATGTACCTGAGGCATACAAGCCTGGCATCCCGTTTGAAGGAAAGGTAACCAGACTCATCCTGCTGTCAGGACATTGCACAGCAGGATTCATGAGCTTTTCATCTGATCCTACCGTGAGGTGGACGTGTTTCTCCTGGAGCCCAAAAGATTCTAAGACGACTCTAGAATCTGGACGATGTAACACTGCATTTGTTACAATGTAACTAGATGTATGAAATAGTATTTAGGGATGCTTTGAGTCATGCAGAGGAAGCTAATCAAGGGCAATAACAATCATTATTATGGAGATGTGTGAGTCTTGTTACAACTTCTTACTCTGTCTTGTTCACAGATCAAAGTTGTTGGTCCAGACAACAAGCCTGCTGCCAATGAGCCAGTGTACTTGTTTGTTGGTAGCTCACTAAAACTAGAGCTCACCACAGACGTGAATGGCGTGGCTTTGTTTTCTCTGGGCACGTCTCTTTGGAAGGACAGTGTGCATCTGAAGGTTGGTTGCTGCCGCTGCCTGCACTTAAACATTCATCAGTTATAAGGTCGATAGACTGTGATTGATCACATCAGTCGTACTGATCATACACCCACGCTGGCCTACATTGTCATGAAATTAGTTACTTTTTAATATTTTATTATTTCCAAGTGTCTAACCCAGTGTTTCCAAACCTTTTGGAGCCACGGCACATATTTCACGTTAGAAAAATCACACGGCATGCCAGCAGCAAAAATATCACAAAAAGCATATTGATCATTTTCCCCGCACATCAGGTATAGCGGTATTGGCTCGGTTTGTCCCAGTTACCTTTTTGCTTCTTCTGACCACTACTCATGCTACGGCCTTCATCTGGGTCAGAGGTTTCTCCAGGACCAGGTCTACTTTTTCTTTCAAATATTTGTCTATTGCTATTATGGCTGCGCTGTCTCAGTCACAGCACGACTATTATGTAATTTCTTCTTCATCTTCTATTTTGCTGGCAGTTGGCAACAGATTTAATTAGAGCAGGTAGTTGTAGTCCTGTGGAAGATCATGTAATTGTTCTGCCCATCACGGCGATCACTTGGAGTACTAATCAGATGGAACCAGACAATCTTCCACGGCACACCTGATCATTTCTCACAGCGCACTGGTTGGGAAACACTGGTCTAATGTGAAGAGTAGGAATTTGATATTTGACCTCACTTTGTCAACAGGCGAGTTCAAAAAATACAACGGAGCATGACCATTATGTTTATGGTTTGAGGAGACCCAACTACAGGGCAAGCCACCACCATGTCACAGCGTTTTACTCCAAGAGTAGTAGTTTTCTGAAGCTCATGCAGGCCAGCAGTAAGCTGCCCTGTGACAGTGAAGCGACTGTGCGTGCCCAGTACATCATCCAGGGAGAGGAGCTGGAGAAAGGGCAGGAGGTCCTCGACTTCTTTTATCTGGTACGTGTAAGGGATTGTGACGTGACCCCACCCAGTGTTCATTGAAACACGATTTTGGTGATCTGCATGAGAATTGCTGTTTGTAGCTTCAGTCTAAATGATTTTTCTCTAAAGACTTTTGTGCACACGTTTGAGATGTATTGCAGATATACATAAACACACCCTCATAGTGACGTTTCCTTTCTGTCTTTCTTTGCAGGTGCAGTCCAGAGGTTCAGTAGTGCAGCATGGTCGTATCCCAGTGGCTGTCAAAGTGGGAATTGGTATGAACATGACGAAAGCTAATTTTGAAGTATAAGTCTGTGATTTTAGAGTTAGACGTCCTATGGAAAAAGCCCTTTAAAGTTGCATCAAAGCATGTAGGGGTGAGGTTGGGGTGGTAGAGCAGGTCATCCACTAATTTCAATATTCTACTATTAGCTATCTAGCCCTAATGTCAAAAAACTATTAAAGTCTGCATCAGTGCACTGCGTGAAATATACCTTTACTTATCATAAACAAGGCCATTTTATGTAATGCTATGCATCCACTTTGCAATGTGGAGTACAGTATAGGGCAGGGGTGCCCAATCCCGGTCCTCGAGAGCTACCGTCCTGCAGCTTTTAGATGCATCCTTGTTCCCACACACCCGAATCAAATGAATGGCTTGTTATCAGGCCTTTGCTAAACATGATGGCATGCTGAAGAGGTAATCCAACCATGTGATTCAGCTGTGTTGGAGTAGGGATGCATCTAAAAGCTGCAGGATAGTAGCTCTTGAGGACTGGGATTGTGCAGCCCTGGTATAGGGTGTCCAAAATGGTCCTCAGTAAATAGTGGTATATTTATATATAAGAAACATGGGAGGCAGATGACCTGTGATGACATGCGCACAGCCCTGCTTGCGCATGTAACCCTGTCATCACAATCATCGTGGCTCAAGAGTTGGGAGTTCGCCTTGTAATCGGAAGGTTGCCGGTTCGAGCCCCGGCTCGGACAGTCTCGGTCGCTGTGTCCTTGGGCAAGACACTTCACCCGTTGCCTACTGGTGGTGGTCAGAGGGCCCGGTGGCGCCAGTGTCCGGCAGCCTCGCCTCTGTGCGCCCCAGGGTGGCTGTGGCTACAATGTAGCTGCCATCACCAGTGTGTGAATGTGTGTGTGAATGGGTGGATGACTGGATGTGTAAAGTGCTTTGGGGTCCTGAGGGACGAGTAAAGCGCTATACAAATACACGCCATTTACCTCATTGAGAACACCTCTGGTGAGTTGGGCTAGTTAGCTCTGTTATCTGCTGACTTGAACTTAGCTTAACTGCCCATTGGTGTTGGCCTCTACCACACAGTTGGTGAGTAGGCTACCTGCAGAGCGCTAATTTCCAGTTTTCCTGTGCAGCCTTTTACTTTACGTTTTGGAATGGACTCCAAACTGAAGCGAGCAAATCAGAAATCTTCTGTTCGCCCCTGTCCTTCCCTGTCCTCAGGGTTGCGGTTTCTCTTTGCACGACAGCAACCAGCACGATGCCTGCCCTGTCTGCCTGGGATCTTCCACGCCATGAGAGTGTTGACGGAGCCCAAAGTCTGTTCCAGGTCCGCACTTGATCCTTTAAAGACGGGTGACATTTATGGAAAAGGTGCTGGGACGGACGGCTGTCACACAGCACGACCCTCACTTCTTTGTGTCTGGAGCCCCGGCTTCATCCAAGTCTGAGGACAAGGATTATCCGGTCGGTGTCCCCCACAATTAGCTGGGCTGACCACATGGAATATGTTGATGGGTTAACCGAAGACGAGCTGGAACCATGCAGGAGCGCCAGCATGTCATCATCTCCCCAGGAGCACGATGACATGCTGGACATCAGCCTGGACATCCATGGTTTGCCGGAGGATGAGCAGGAGAGCCCATTGTCGGTCCAATCTGCCGCTGCTGCTGCGTCGGTCGGCAATGGCGCAGAGGAAGCTGGCTTAGCTAACCCACCCCTATGGAGCCATCTCTGGCTGCTTATGTTGATTGCTAAGGGTTTGCCACCTAGTGTGATAGCGACAATTCAGAACACTAGGGCCTCATCTACTAGAGGCTTGTACGCTTACAAATGGCGAGCCTTTGAGCAGTGGTGCCAGGACCGCTACACTCTCCCATTTCAGTGCTCTATTGTGGATGTTTTGAGATTCCTGCAGGAGCTGCTGGATAAGGGCCTTTCATTTTCAACAATTAAGGTTTATTCAGCAGCTATATCTGCTTGTCATATTGGCTTTGACGGGGTGACACCAGGTGCACATCCCCTCGCCATACGTTTTCTGAAAGGAGTTCGCCAGCTGAGACCTGTGCTTAAGTCCAGTGTCCCTGCTTGGGACTTGACTTTGGTGCTGGAGGCCCTTTGTAGCCCCCTGTTTGAACCCATTGAGTCTGTGGATATGGAATTTCTTTCATATAAGACTGCATTACTTCCCGCTTTGGCTTCGGCAAAGCGAATGGGTGACCTTCATGCACTGTCTGTGCATCCCTGCTACACACAGTTCTCTCCTGATGGCACAAAGTCGTATTATCCCAAGATCATGCCTGCATCTTCTAGCTCAGTGGAGTTTGAGTTGCTGAGCTTTTGCTCCCCTCCTTTTGCACCTGAGGAGCAGAGGAGGATGCATTCTCTTTGTCCAGTGCGTGTGCTACGCACCTACATTGAGCGCACTCAGAATGTGCGTTTATGTGACCAGCTGTTTGTCTGCTTCGCTAATCCAAATAGAGGTAGAGCTCTGTCCAAGCACAGGCTGTCCCACTGGATTACAGAAGCTATCTCACTGGCGTACAGCAATAATCAGAATCAGAATCAGAATACTTTATTGATCCTGATTCTGATTATTGCTGTACGCCAGTGAGGGTCTTGCTTGGGGGTGAGAGCTCATTCCACCAGGGGGATGGCAACCTCATGGGCTCTTTTTAAGGAGGTGCCTGTAGTTGATATTTGTGCTGCAACTACTTGGACACTTTTGTGCAGTTTTATTGCTTGGACGTTACAGCCCCTTCGGTGGCTCATGCTGTCCTTTCTGCTGGGTCTAGCGCACACTAACGTGGTGGTGGTCCGATGCCAGTTCGGTGGCTGCTCTGCAGGGTGTGTATATTTCTCCCATACTTACGTGTTGTACCGTGTGAATCAACTGTAAGGGACGAACAGTTATATCTATAACTTCTGTTCTCTGAAGGAGAGGAACGAGGTACAACACAAGGTGGCCCCGCTGAGCAGCATGGCTCGGTGAAGAGTGGCTATCGAACTGAGGGATGACTGTGATGACAGCGGCTATATGTGCAGCCGGGGCCATGTGCGTGTCATCACACGTCATCTGCCTTAAAGGCGTGAATAAAGGTTTCTTCAACTGGGACACACAAGGGCGTGATATCCCATACTTATGTGTTGTATCTCATTCCTGTCCTTCAGGAAACAGAAGTTATAGACATAACTGTTCGTTCTTGATTATCTAATTATATTTTGCAAGTTTAGCTTCATGCTAATAATGTAGCTTATTTGCTCATTAGTCACGTGACTCAATATTATCTTGTTTATTTTGATAATTGCTGCCATGCTTTCTTTGGTTCTTCCTCAGTCAACAAAGGGGAGATGTCCGTGCCGCTCACTCGGATGTCAGACCTGGCACCATTTGCCCAGGTGGTAGTTTACACTTTGATGCCCAGTGGAGAGGCTGTTGCTGACAGCCATGACTTCCCTGTTCAGCTCTGCCTCAATAACAAGGTAGTACATTACCACATTAAGACCTCAAAGCCACTTGGGAATGTAGTGAAGGATGTGTGCATTTTAGAGAGCTAACATAAGGATAGACAGGCTTAATCTGTTTTCCGCCTCGGTATCTCCCACACAGGTGTCTCTGAAGTTCTCCTCCCTCCAGGAGCTTCCAGCAGAGAGGACCACCCTCAGTCTCAAGGCTCACCCTGGCTCCTTGTGTTCTGTTAGAGCTATTGACCAGAGCGTCCTGCTGCTCCGGACTGAGCAGGAACTTACTGTCAGCTATGTACGACAATCATTCGTCCTACTTTGATCCATATTAAGAACACTACCATTACTATAGTTTGGTTTTGTAACATCTTCTACTTTCTACACCACTCAAAAAAATTAAATGCGTAGAAATAAGAAAATACTGGAAGACCTGTTGGCTCTTAATCAATTAAATATTCAAGGTAAAAGTTCTTGAAGTTTAAAAGTATCTGAACAAACTAACATACATTGAAGTAGAAATATTGTTTTTAATTGCTTGATGAAAATCCTTTGCTTTCACATCCATCGACATCAACCGATGCAGTGTTTTCTCCCTTGAGCTGTTTCTTTGGGCCTTTACTGCCTTCAGTTGCTGCTTGATTGTGGGCCTCTCTGCTGCTGGTTTTGTCTTCAGTGTCTGACTTCACCACTGAAGAGTATCTCATTTCTTTACCTTGACAAGTCTTTGATTGTTTTTGCAGGTATTATCCATTTGCCCTAATCTGATCTGTTTTCTGGCATTTGGCTGAATCTGAGCATAGAGTGCAGTTCTGTACACTTCACAATTCATCCTGCTACATCTATCAGCAGTCACATCATCAGTAAACATGAATGGCCCAGTTCCTCATGGCCTCCACCATGTTTGACAGATGATATGGTATGCTCCAGATCCTTATTTGTTCTCCTTTGGACTTTTCTCTTCTGGTCATTCTGCTACAGGTTTGTTGGTTTCGTCAGTCAAAATACCTGTTTAGGGTCTCGTACATGTCTTCTAGTCAAGTCCAATCTGGCCTTCTTGTTGAGTGTAACTAGTGGTTTGCATCTTGTTGTATACCCTGTATTTCCATTCATGAAAGCGTCTACTGATTATGTACTTTGACAATCGACGGTCTACCGCCTCAGGATTTCTGTCGATACTGCTAGATGGTGTAAAAGGTTTTTCTTAACCAAGGGAACAAATCTGATCATCAGCTTCGGTTGTCTTCCATGGTCTTTTGGTGGTGTTGACCTAGCTTTTATTATCTATCTATCTATCTATCAATCTATCAATCAATCAATCAATCAATCAATCTATAAATAAATCTATAAATAAATCTATAAATAAATCAATCTATAAATAAATCTATAAATCTATAAATAAATAAATCTATAAATAAAAAAAAAAAAACACCCAGCACGCCCCTGCGGGCGGTTTATCCTTCAAGCTCGGGTCCTCTACCAGAGGCCTGGGAGCTTGAGGGTCCTGCGCAGTATCTTAGCTGTTCCCAGGACTGCGCTCTTCTGGACAGAGATCTCCGATGTTATTCCCGGGTTCTGCTGGAGCCACTCGCCTAGCTTGGGAGTCACCGCACCTAGTGCTCCGATTACCACGGGGACCACCGTTACCTTCAGCCTCCACATCCTCTCGAGCTCTTCTCTGAGCCCTTGGTATTTCTCCAGCTTGTCGTGTTCCTTCTTCCTGATATTGCTGTCATTCGGAACCGCTACATCGATCATTACGGCCGTCTTCTTCTGTTTGTCTACCACCACTATGTCCGGTTGGTTAGCCACCACCATTTTGTCCGTCTGTATCTGGAAGTCCCACAGGATCTTAGCTCGGTCATTCTCCACCACCCTTGGGGGCATCTCCCATTTTGACCTCGGGACTTCTAGGTTATACTCGGCACAGATGTTCCTGTACACTATGCCGGCCACTTGGTTATGGCGTTCCATGTATGCCTTGCCTGCTAGCATCTTGCACCCTGCTGTTATGTGCTGGATTGTCTCTGGGGCATCTTTACACAGCCTGCACCTGGGGTCTTGCCTGGTGTGATAGACCCCAGCCTCTATGGATCTTGTACTCAGAGCTTGTTCTTGTGCTGCCATGATTAGTGCCTCTGTGCTGTCTTTCAGTCCAGCTTTGTCCAGCCACTGGTAGGATTTCTGGATATCAGCCACCTCCTCTATCTGCCGGTGGTACATACCGTGCAGGGGCCTGTCCTTCCATGATGCTTCCTCGTCTCCCTCCTCTTTCTTGGGTTTCTGCTGCCTGAGGTATTCACTGAGCACTCGGTCAGTTGGGGCCATCTTCCCAATGTATTCTTGGATGTTCGTTGTCTCATCCTGGACTGTGGTGCTGACACTCACCAGTCCCCGGCCCCCTTCCTTCCGCTTAGCGTACAGCCTCAGGGTGCTGGACTTGGGGTGAAACCCTCCATGCATGGTCAGGAGCTTTCTTGTCTTTATGTCAGTGGCTTCTATCTCCTCCTTTGGCCAGCCTATTACCCCAGCAGGGTACCTGATCACGGGCAGGGCGTATGTGTTGATGGCCCGGATCTTGTTCTTACCATTCAGCTGACTCCTCAGGACTTGCCTGACCCTCTGCAGGTACTTGGTGGTTGCAGCCTTTCTAGCGGCCTCTTCATGGTTCCCATTTGCCTGCGGGATCCCCAGGTACTTGTAACTGTCCTCTATGTCTGCAATGTTGCCTTCTGGTAGTTCAATCCCCTCAGTTCTGACTACCTTCCCTCTCTTTGTTACCATCCGACTACACTTCTCCAGTCCGAACGACATTCCAATGTCATTGCTTTATAGCCTGGTAGTGTGGATCAGTGAATCGATGTCTCGTTCACTCTTGGCATACAGCTTGATGTCATCCATGTACAGGAGGTGGCTGACAACTGCTCCGTTCCGTAGTCGGTATCCGTAGCCAGTCTTGTTAATGATCTCACTGAGGGGGTTCAGGCCTATGCAGAACAGCAGTGGGGACAGAGCATCTCCTTGGTAGATCCCGCACTTGATGGTAACTTGTGCTATGGGCTTGGAGTTGGCCTCTAGTGTTGTACGCCACATCCCCATTGAGTTCCTGATGAAGGCTCTTAGGGTCCCATTGATCTTGTACAATTCTAGGCATTCCAGTATCCAGCTGTGGGGCATTGAGTCATAGGCCTTCTTGTAATCAATCCAGGCAGTGCACAGGTTGGTCAGTCTGGTCTTGCAGTCTCGGCTGATTGTCCATAGGTCCCCCCCCCCCCCTGAATAGGATGAGGGACATATGGATATATATATATATATATATATATATATATAGAGAGAGAGAGATATAGTCCTTCGTTGTTAAGAATGCACCAAATTGGTCATTTGGCCACTGCTGAAGTTTTTATATCTGATAGGTTTATTTTGTTTTTTCAGTGAAATGGTGGCTTCTTTTATTTGTACAGACATCTATTTGGACCTGGATTTTGGGACTTCCTGTGTGAAAGTTGAACATTTGGAAACGACTCTTTATTTTAGTAATTAGCAAACAGGCCTTGCCTATAAATTGTATAGTCACTTTTGAGTCTTTGCGGATGGATTCACAATCATACCAAAAATCATAGTTAAAAATTAAAATCATCTTGAGGGCTGTGGATGATGCAGTTTCCCTGATTCCATCTCTGTCTGCTCTGGCTCCTGGGGGGCTGTGGCCATCACCTCCAAAACCATCTTTTTTTTAGTCTGTAGTGTTATTTCTCCAGTGCATCTGTTGTCACCTTCATTTGCATCAAAGCAAATATATATTTTATAATATGCCTCATTCACCCATTCAAACCCACTAATACAAGCACTTTTTTCCTACACCTGAGTGCTCCTAGAGAGTAGACAATCTATGTAAGTGGTTTGCTGCTAATGGATGATAAGAGAAAAAGATCACCGCTATCACCTCACCAGGCTCATGTACAGATGTGTTTTCATGCAGGTATATAGTCAGCTGCCTGTGGAGAAGCTGTCTGGGTACTCCTATGATGTTGAGGACTCAGAGCCATATCCCTGCTACCCCTTGCCAGTGCCAGATATGGTAATAGATGCAGATTTGGAGACAGCAGCACCGCCAACAGCACCACCAGCACCGGCCATTGTGAGCGACAATCTGGGAGCACGGCGAGAAACGCGCTCGATCTACTATGGACCAGGCAGTCAGAAGAATGACGTCTACAGCATCTTTAAAGTAAAACATTTGTTCATCTAATCTGATGTCTGACTGAAACTACACAGTAATGTCTCCTATTAGCTGCAGAAGACATGATTCAAGATTCAAAGCGTTTGTTGTGATGTGTACAAAGAAAAGTCAAGTCAAGTCAACTTTATTTGTCAATTCTGCCACATGTACAGGACATACAGAGAATAGAAATTTCGGTACTCTCAAACCCTAGTGATTTTAAAAAAATGCAAATAAAATAATTAAAAAGTAAAAATTTAAATAAATACAATACAATTTTACGTATAACAAAAAAAAAGCTATGCAATATACAATATACAATATTCAAGTAAGGAGGCAGAGTAGTGCAAATAGTGCAAATGGAGATTTAGTGGTATGCGGTAAGAGATAGTGTAACAACAAAGTCTTATGAGGTAATGGCAGTCCAATGCTCCACAAAGTGACTGGTAACTGGTGTGTGTGTGTGTGTGTGTGTGTGTGTGTGTGTGTGTGTGTGTGTGTGTGTGTGTGTGTGTGTGTGTGTGTGTGTGTGTGTGTGAGTGAGTGAGTGAGTGAGTGACAGAGATCAGTGAGACTGTGGAGGGGAGAGGGGAGAGGGGGCAGAAGCTTTGCATTGGGTGCGTGGGATCAGCCGCTATGCAAAGGGATTTTTTAGTGAGACGGGTGCTGTAAATGTCCTGGAGGGAGGGGAGAGAGACACCAATGATCCTCTCTGCAGCTCTCACTATGCGTTGGAGGGTTCTATGACAGGACGCATTGCAGGCTCCAAACCACACAGTGATGCAGCTCGACAGGATGCTCTCGATGGTGCCTCTGTAGAAAGTGTACATGATGGGGGCTGGTGCTCCTGCTCTTCTTAGTTTGTGGAGAAAGAAGAGACGCTGCTGTGATTTCCTGGCCAGTGCTGTGGTGTTGTACGTCCAGGAGAGATCCTCTGTGATGTGCACACCCAAGAACTTGGTGCTGCTCACTCTCTCCACAGACGCTCCGTCAATGGTCAGAGGAGCATGTTGGGTGTGCATTCTCCTGAAGTCCACAACAATCTCCTTCGTCTTCTCCACATTCAGAGAGAGATTGTTGTCAGCACACCACGTGGCCAGGCGTCTCACCTCACTTCTGTAGTCGGTCTCATCCCTGTTGCTAATGAGACCCACCACCGTTGTGTCGTCTGCAAACTTGATGAAGAGGTTGGAGCTGTATGATGAAGTGCAGTCATGGGTCAGCAGAGTGAAGAGGAGGGGGCTCAGCACACATCCCTGCGGGGCCCCCGTGTTTAAAATGATGGTGCTGGATGTATTACTGCCGACCCGTACTGCTTGAGGTCTTCCGGTGAGGAAATCCAACAGCCAGTTGCACAGTGAGGTGTTGAGCCCCAGCTGGACCAGTTTTTGAGTGAGCTGTTGGGGGATTATAGTGTTGAATGCTGAACTGAAATCTATGAACAGCATTCGAACATATGAGTCTTTTTTGTCCAGGTGTGTGAGTGCTGAGTGGAGTGCAGTGGAGATGGCATCATCGGTTGAGCGGTTGGGCCGATACGCAAACTGGAAGGGATCCAGGGAGGGGGGCAGGACAGTCTTGATGTGTTGCATGACTAGTCGTTCGAAGCACTTCATCAGGATGGGAGTAAGTGCAACAGGACGGTAGTCATTAAAGCAGGAGGGAGATGACTTTTTTGGAACCGGAATGATTGTGGTGGCTTTAAAACATGTGGGGACGACAGCCTGGATGAGTGATATGTTGAAGATGTCTGTGAAGACATCAGTGAGTTCCACTGCACAGTCTCTCAGTACACGACCAGGAATGTTGTCAGGACCCGGAGCTTTACGTGCATTGATCCTGCTGAGGGATCTCCTCACGCTGTCCGGGGACAGAGTCATCACCTGGTCACCAGGAGGGGGTGGGGTCTTCTGTGCAGTGGTGCTGTTTTGGACTTCAAAGCGAGCAAAGAAAGTGTTCAGCTCGTTCAGCAGGGGGATAGTACTGTCACAAGTCTGTGGTGGGGGCTTGTAATCTGTGATGGTCTGAATGCCCCGCCACAGGCTCCGTGAGTCTCTGCTGTCTTTGAAGTGATGGGATATTTTCCTGGAGTACTGTCTCTTAGCCCCTCTGATGCCACGGGAAAGGTTGGCCCTAGCTGTCCTCAGGCTCGCCTCGTCTCCATCTCTGAAGGCAACATTCCGAGCTTTCAGCAGCCTGTAGACCTCTCCTGTCATCCATGGTTTTTGATTGGCCCGGACAGTTATGGTTTTCGTGACTGTTACATCCTCAATACACTTGTTGATGTAGGCAGTAACAGTCTCTGCATTTCTCTGTACGATGAAATTCTTTCTCTGCTGTCCACACATGGATGCCGGATAATATGTACAAATAGAACTAGAACAGATAAATACAAATAGTATGAATAAATAAATGGAGACAAAAAATTGAAGTATTAAATAGATTTGTGTGCAAAAGAACTATGAGCTTAATATGCTGGTTTGATATGTGAGATGTGCAAAAATGATTATTACTGTTAGAATAGGTCAGCGGTTCAGGAGTCTGATAGCAGTGGGGAAGAAGGAGTTGTTGAGTCGAGATGTTCTGGATTTCACACTTCTGAACCTCCGCCCTGAGGGCAGAAGTGTAACCGGTCCGTGTTGGAAGTGTGTGGGGTCTTTGAGGATGGAGGCAGCTCTCCTCTGGACTCTGTGATGGTAGATGCTCTGCAGAGAGGGGTCCTGGTGATCTTTGCAGTTATTATCACTCTCTGCAGGCGTTTGCGGTCCATAGCAGTAGTGTTGCCGTGTCCAGGTGAGGTCCTCACTGATGTAGACGCCCAGGTATCTAAAGCTGCTCGCCCTCTCCACACCAATTGCTGCAGTATCGTCCGCAAACTTCAGTATGGTGTTATCCCTATTGGAGACGTACAGGGTGTAGAGGATGGGACTGAGGACACAACCCTGTGGAACGCCAGTGTTTGTAATAATGCTGGTCCTGTTGCCGATCCTGACCGACTCGGGCCGAGTGTTGCCAGCTTGTGAGTGAGTTTGTGTGGGATGACCGTATTGAAGGCGGAGCTGTAATCAACAAAAAGTACCCTGATGTATGAGTCTTTGTTTTCCAGATGGGAGAGGGAACAGTGAAGAGCGGCAGTGATGGGGTCTGACGTGGAGATCCAGAGTGTCTGGGATGTTACACCACTCCCTTAAAGCACTTTGTAATGATTGGAGTGAGTGCAACTGGTCTATGGGGAGGCGTTGGGTGAAGGTCTGTGAGGTCTGGAGAGGTCTCGAAGTGGGTGTAAAGTCCATTGAGGTCATTCCGTAGACCACCTGCAGAGCTGATGGTGTTGATGGCGGCCCTCGCCACATCCGCCTGGGGTCAGCAGAAGAGTAGAAGCCATCCAGCTTCTCTCTGTACTGCCTCTTAGCCGCTGTAATGGCTTTCTTCAGTCCCTACTTCGCAGCTTTGTACTCCGTCTCATTCCCTGATCTAAATGCGAGAGACTGAGTACGCATGTGTCGTACCTGACTGTTGATCCAGGGCTTCTGTTTGGGGGGGACTACCTGACGTGTGTGGTGGGCACAATATTGTCAACACAGGCGCTGACGCACCCAGTCACATATTCAGCATAGTCCTGTATGTTGACAGAGCAGTTCTCCTTGGTGGCTGCAGTTTGAAACACATCCCAGTCTGTTTGAGCAAACAGTCCTGTAGGATCCTCTCAGTCTCTGGGGTCAACAGTTTAACAGGTTTGATGACGGGGTTCTTTGTTTCAGCTTCTGCCTGTAAGCTGGGTACATGAACAAAGAGATGTGGTCAGACTGTCCAAAGTGGGGGCGTGGTGCAGCCCTATATGCACCACATATGTTACTGTAAACATGATCCAGGGTGTTCTTGTCAAGGGTAGGAATGGCCACGTGTTGGTGGTATTTTGGGAGTACAGTCCGTAAGTTGCACTTATTAAAGTCACCGGTGACGATAAAAACAGCATCTAAATGAGTTGTCTCTAATGCGCTGATGACGTCATGGAGTTGGCCGAGCGCTGCCGTGGAGTCAGCTTGCAGCTGGATGTAAACAGTGGCCAAAAACACAGCTGAGAGCTCCCGCTGCAGATAGTAAGGGTGACCTTTTAGGATTAAAAACTCCAGTGAACACATGGAATCCCCCCCTCAAGTCCGGTGGAAGGTTAAAGTCCGGACGATTGTGTGAGTTACCGATGTCCAGTAGTGCCTGTCTCGGATATGTTAACAGCAGGGCTGGACTGGGACAAAAAATCGGCCCGGGCATTTTGACTAGAGACCGCCCCACCAAAAATGTGATGTCATTCAGGGGAAAACCGCAAAGGATTCTGGGAACTTGTGGCAAGAGGTACTAGCGCATGCAGGCTTTCAATTGAACTCAGTTACACAGCGATAAAAAGAAACACAAAAAATGGCAAGAAGCTGTTGTATTATTAACTGCAATAGCCGGTGTTGTGCCAAAAAGTGATTGCTGGTATTTAAATTGCTATGAGTAACTTGTTGGGCTATAATATGTGAAACATATGTCAAATGCATCCCTCATGGATGACATAAAGTCATCTCTCCATCTCTCTCTGCTGCTCTTCTGTCTCCTCTGTCACAGACTTCTCCACTTTTGATGATAAATCTGCCTTTTTGAGATTTTGAGGAGTTTGAGAAACTAACCTTAAGCATAAAATAAGCGGGTCTCTCCTCCTCTTGCCTCCCCTTTCCCTTATCCACCTGCTGGCCTCCACCACTTGCTGATGTTGCTAAATCTGTGGAAGCTATGCCATAGCTACCGCCAAACAATTCAGTTATTTTTACACATTTGGCAGCGTCTGCCTGAAGGGCTTGTTTCTTTTTGGCCCTAATTTTTTCTGCACCTCCTTTCCTTTTTTTGTTCTCCATTTTCTTTAGTTCGTCTATAAGATTGCTAAACAAGGGGGAGGGTGCATCCGACCTGCTCGGCTGTAATTGGTCCAGCCCAGAGTCGATCATGACCAATTGGCCAATCCAACACCTTTCATTATTTACACACTTCCAAAAAAAAAAATTGATTGGCCCATAAAAACAAAAAATCGCCAGCGGGCCGCTGGCCAGTCCAGCTATGGTTAAGAGTGCACAGCACTTATCCAGTGCAAAAAGAACAAAAAACAAACAACAAGTTGGCATCTGAGAGTGGAGCAAGCAAACACGTCTGCCTGGAGGGGCGCCAGGATGTTTTAAGTAATGTCATATCTATCTATATGTCTATCTAGATATTCATATGATCTATATCTAGATATCTTTTTTTTCTCTGCAGGTCTTTCACACTCTTCGAACCAAAGTTTGGTATCATTTAGCTGTACCGCATCCTTCTTTCCAACTGTACAGTTTTTGTTCTTTGGGGTTGTTTTTTTTTGTCAATTTGCCACTCTTCTTCCTTCTTTACCTGTTTCGGTTTCTCTCCATCTATCTCCAAATCCTCTTTTGTGTCTTTGTCCTTGTATTTAAAAATAAATAAACAAATAGCATAGTTGTTATGCCAATGTTGTTTTATTTTGTTTATTACTTATGACAGCAAAAAACAAGAAACAATCTATGGTTTTACTATGACTTGTTTTTCTCTTTCTCCACTTCTAGGAAATTGGACTCAAAATTATGACGAACTCTGATGTGAAGAAACCTTACAACTGCGACGAACTGAGCTTCTATTTCAGTGTAGAAGATAGTAGGTCACTGCTATTCTCTGTTGACTCCAATGCCCATTGATACAACCTTAGGAAGAACTGTTGTTTTTACAACTTGTGTAACTGTAAGATTTATTTACACTTGCAAAAATAGTAAGTGAATCTCTTCTTTTCAAAGTCAAAGTCAACTTTATTGTCAATTCTGCCACATGTACAGGACATACAGAGAATAGAAACTTCGTTACTCTCAATCCCTAGATAAAATAGAAAATGAACATTTAAATGGAATCGCCACCATTTCTGGCTTGCTTTCTTTAATGGGTTCTGTTCTTTGTCCGAGTATGACAAATGCAGTCTGACTAATCAAACTCAATCAGTTATACTGTTCATGTCTTCAAAGCTCCTTACTTTACTAACATGGTCTATGGTCTGAGATCCCTAATATAGGAGTTTCCTAGATAGAATGAGATGGCTAGATATGAAGCTAGGAGTTACAGGCAGTACAGCCACAGCAGTTTTATGTCTGTATGTATGTTTTGTGGAATGCATCAGCAAAAAATTGGCAAACATGTTAGCAATACCAGTAACTTTAAACATTTGGCTTCCTTCATAAGCCATTGCTTATAAAGGAAGCAATGGCTTATAAAGGGGTGGCTGTAGCTCAGGTGGCAGAGCAGGTCAGCCACTAACCAGAAGGTCGGTGGTTCGATCCCAGGCTGCCTCCTGACTGCATGCCAGATATCCTTGGCCAAGATGCTAACCCCATGTTTGCCTACTGGTGGTGGTCAGAGGGCCCGGTGGCGCCAGTGTCCGGCAGCCTCGCCTCTGTCAGTGCGCCCCAGGGCAGCTGTGACTACAATGTAGCTGCCATCACCAGTGTGTGAATGTGTGTGTGAATGGGTGAATGACTGAATGTAGTGTAAAGCGCTTTGGGGTCCTTAGGGACTAAGTAAAGCGCTATACAAATGCAGGCCATTTACCATTGCTACAAGGCTAACATTAGCATTTAAACTATTACTATTCCTGTCAGCTAAATAAGGAAAAAAAAATAGACTAACTGACTAGTGTAAAACTAAAAAACACTCAGGTAATCAGTTAGATTTGAGAAATGTTTAATGGAAAATGTCAAAAAATAATAACAAAGGCATTTAAAAATCATTTATCAAATTCTTACCATAGATTAACAGATTTAATCTATGGTGCATCTCGACAACAATGTGTCATCTAAAGGCAGATGGCTACACAACATTTAGGACACAGTAATTTACCGGCGTGGGCATCAATTTAAATTGTAACAATCAGGTTAAATGATTAATAAGTCTGGTATCACCTAGTGACAGCAGTGAGAATTAGTTGGCTATTTGTGCACAGCCCTATTTTACACTCATAGTCACTCATATCACACCGGATGCGTAAAATCCATGAAAATATATCCTGAAATTTTTTTTCTGGACTCGGATATCCTTAATACAGCCGTTCAAACCCACCACATAATTTCACTGGATGAATTTGTGGTATTTATTTTTTTCAAACTGAATTATTTTTTTCCAAGTTTTCACATGCGAATAAACAGATCTGACCAATCAGACCACTGCATTTGGCAAAAAGTTACCTCAGACGTATAGCTACATGTTGCTCCGGCTCCCTCGCCTCGATTTCTCTGCCTCCACATATGTGGTCTCAACTCTGCCAAAAAAGGGTTCAAACTGACACTGATATCCTGAAAAATGTGCAAAAGTGGTTGTGATACAACTTAGACTCCTGTATCCAACCATGAAATTGTCCTTGTTGCTGTCTTCTCTTGAGAATTGGATGAACTCAGAATCCTGTTTACTTACTGTTTACTCTTTTCCCTCTCTAAGGGTGGGTAGCTTGTCTAGTTTCAGTAACGAGGTTATCAGTTATCCATCCATCAATTCATCTTCTTCCCCTTATACGGGGCTGGGTCAAGGGGATGGCAGCCTAAGCAGAGAAGCCTAGACCTCTCTCTCCCCCGCCTCCTTTCAGCTTGTCCCCTCGGCAAGCTGGAGGAGGCTGGTGTTCCCAGGCCAGCCAAGAAGTATAATCCGTCCGGCATGTCCTGGGTCTGCCTCCTTCTGATGGGACATGCCCGGAACACCTAGCCCAGGAGGTGCCCAGGAGGCATCCTTGTCAGATGCCCAAACCACCTCAACTGGCTTCTTTCAGTATGGAGGAGCAGCAGCTGTACTGTGAGCTCCTCCCAGATGGACAAACTCCTCACGGTATCCTTCTGCATCACTACACAGCATCATCTGTCAATCTCCCGCTCTCTTCTTCCATCAGTTGTGAACAAGACCCCGAGATACTTGAACTTCTCCACCTGGGGCAGGAACTTATCCCTGACCCAGAGTGGGCACTCCACCCTTTTCCGGGTGAGGACCATGGCTTCAGATTTGGAGGTGCTGATTCTCATTCCCACCACTTCACATTTGGTTGCGAACTGTTCCAGTGCAAGCTGGAGGCCATCACCCGATGAAGCCAACAGAACCACATCATCTGCAAAAAGCAAAGATGAGATTCTGAGACCACCTAAGTGAAAGCCTTCCACCACTTGGCTACACTTAGAGATTCTGTCTATAAAATTTATGAACAGAATCTGTGACAAAGGGCAGCCCTGGTGGAGCCCATCACGCACCAGAAACAAGTCTGACTTATTGCTGGCTATGCGGACAAAGCTCCTGCAACGGTTGTATAAGGATTGAATGACCCGTAGCAATGGGCCAGACACCCCATAGTCCCGGAGCAGCTCCCACAGGACACTCCGAGGGACACGGTCGAATGCCTTTTCCAAGTCCACAAATTGCATGTAGACTGGTTGGGCAAACTCCCATTCAAGTATTGTCGAGTGGGTAAAGAGCTGGTCCAGTGTTCCACCACCAGGACGAAAACCGCATATTTCTTCCTGTGTCCGAGATTTGACTAACGAATGGACTCTCCTTTCCAGCACCCTGGCATAGACTTTCCCAGGGAGGCTGAGGAGTGTGATTCCCTTGTAGTTGGAACACATCCATCCTCCTTGAAGATGAGAACCACCATTGCCATTCCAGAGGTAGGCCCCTGATCTCCACGCAACATTATAGAGACATGTCGAACAAGACAGTCCTAAAACGTCCAGAGCCTTCAGGAACTCAAACCTCATCCACCCCAGGCGGCCTGCCACCAAAGAGCTGTTTAACGGCCTCAGTGAATTCTCCCCCAGAGATAGAAGAGTCATCCCACTCGTCCCCAGAGGTGGCCTCCGCCCCTGACTGAAAATGACTCAAGGGTTCCTCATAATGTTACTGGAGGCTAAGGTAAAGCCATCTTAGGGTCAAATACAATAAAGTTTTAGCTGAATTTAGAAGCAGAAAATTAGAGGTCATCCAGGTCTATATGTCTTTAAGACATTCCTGCAGTTTAACTGTGTTATCTGGCATCATGGACAGATAGAGCTGGGTGTCATCTCCATAGCAGTGTAACCCAGGAGATGCTACCCTTTTCCCTGGGGTGGAGACAGGCAGACCGTCCCCGAAGGCCCCGCATCCCAGACCCCAACCAGACGGCCAACTCCTCCTCCCAGCCCCCCGCCCCAATGGCTAACAGAGAATGGGGGTGTGTGAAGACCCCATACCTCCCTCCGCCCACTCATATGAGGTGTTGCTGCGTGCTGTTCTAAAGTGCATTTAAAACACGGGAGGGCATGGTGCTTCCTGCCAGAGAGCAATAGGTAACGGCACGGCCCCTCCTGAAAACCCTCAATGCCTACATGTATTTAAAATTGAGAGGTGCCCACCTCTGAATTTCTTCTTTCAAGAATTATTCAAGAATTTTCAAGAATTTTTGAGATAAAAAGCAAGGTTGGAGATCTGCGTATAATTAGCTAAGACAGCTGGCTTTTCAAGTAGTGGTTTATTTAATGGTTTAATTCAATTTTATTTAATTACAGCTTAAAGACCTGTAGTAGATAGCTAATTATTAGAGATAGAAACATTACATAACACAGAAGGCTTTATCTGGAGAAAAGGACTCTAAATAAATAACAATGGTACTGAAAGTAGCTGTACATAATGCCATATCTGTGAGATGATTACGAGTATTTTTTTCACTAATGGTTAAAATTTTATTTAAGAAATTCATGAAGTCATTACTAGTTAACGTTAAAGGGATGGTTGGCTCAACAGAGCTCTGACTGTTTGTCAGCCTGGCTACAGAGCTGAAGAGAAACCTGGGTATTTTCTTCAATCAGTGATGAATAGTAAGATGTTCTAGCTTTACGGAGGGCCTTCAGGAACTCAGGGCAAAACCTTATCCACCCGAGGGGCCAGCCAAGGAGTTGTTTAACTGCCTTAGTGACCTCACCCCCAGAGATATAAGAGTCGCCCCTCTCGTCCCCCCACCCTGCTTCCTCCGCGGATGATGTGCCAGTGGGATTAGGGAGGTCCTTGAATTATTCCTTCCACATCCTGACATTGTTCTCAGTCGAAGTCAGCAGCGCTTCACCCTCACTATACACAGTGCAGGTAGAGCACCGCTTTCCCCTCCTAAGTCACCTGACAATTTGGCAGAATCTCAGTCTGAAAGGCAGTCCGAAAGTCTTTATCCATGGCCTCTCCAAACTCCACCCACACCCAAGTTTTTGCTTCAGCCAGTGTTGGTACTTACTGCTGATACTTATTACCTGCTTCTGAAGTCCCACGGGCTAACCAAGCCCGATAGGACTCCTCCTTCAGCCTGGTGGCTCCCTTCACCTCTGGTGTCCACCATTTGGTTCGGGGTTTCCATCACGACAGGCACCAACCACCTTGCGGCCGTGGCTCAGTGCAGCGGCTTTAGCAATGGAGGTGCTGAACATAGTTATTTCGGACTCAATTTCCACAGTCTCCCTTGGAATGCTGTTGAAGCTCTGCTGGAAGTGTGAGTTGAAGATCTCGTGGACCAGGTGTTCCCAGCGCACCCTCACTATACGTCTAGGTGGCAACTCCAGACTGAGATGGAGTCCAGCCCCTCTCCAGGAGACTGGTTCCAGAGCACAAGCCGTGGTTGAGCTGAGGCCACCAGGGAGGTGACATTCTATGTCCCGATCACTAGTTTTAGAAGTCGGGGATCAGTCTGCTAGGGCCTGGCTGCTGCCTGACACACATTGCACCCAACCCCTACCTCGCCTCGTGTAGGTGGTGGGCCTACAGGAGGATGGTCCCTTTTTCGGGCTGTGCCGTCCGGGCCTCATGGACTAAGCCTAGCCACCAGACCAGGACCAAGTTGACATTTACACAAAAGCCTCCTGACAACATGGCCCCTGGGATCCCTGGACACACAAACCCCTCCAAGATAACAATTCATGGAGGGGAGGTTATCAGTTATTTTCTTTATAAATGAGGAAAGAAAATAACTTAGTTCAGGGACTTTATGCTGATGGTAAATATGGGTCACTTTCCAGATGCTTCCATTGTTTTCTTTCACATTCACCGCCATACCTGTCCTTCCACATTATTATCTTTATTTCCTTTTCCTCCCTATTAGCATTTCCTGTTCCTCTGCTGTGCTCAGGGCAGTTGGGATGCTACACTGACTTTACCATTTGGTGGTGATGGTATTAGAAAGTACAGCCTATCCCGGTATTGACTTCAGTTGGCATCTATATATTTAGCTGAAAGCCCATTTTGGAAAGTCTAGCTTAGCATAGCTTTAGTTGTTTTTTGAGAGAGTGTAAGATTTTTTTTGTGTGTTTTTAAATCCAAGAATTTGTTAATTGTTAGAAAAGTACATTTTTAATTAGTGGAGAAATATTAGCTGAATGCATAAAACACTAAGTGTACCTTTTATCCCTTTTTCCAATTTCTTTGTAGTTTTTCCGAGCTGTTGTTATGTATTAAGTGCAGGAAGCTGAAATGAGCTCAGTGGTTTCCCCAGAAAGTTTATTCTGTACATCAGGATGCCGCATTTCCAGTAGATTTAACATTTCCATCATTATCCAAGTCACTCCTGGGATGCTAAAAAGTTTCTCCCACTAAAAATGCTGCGTCTAAATGTACAGACTCAACTTTCTGGGGTTTCCTTACCTGGATTTTCGAGCAAGCATTTGGAAGTAACACAATTATTATAACTTTTGGTTTATTTAAAAAAAAAAATAAGGAAGGAAACAAAGCCTCCCCATTTTTCCCTCCCCATTTAAATGCTCTCAGGGCAGGACTCACCGATCCCCTTGGCCTTCAACATGATGCCTGAACCTATACTTACCACGCAGATGTCTAAAGTGGACAGCAAAAAGGAGACTATCAGAACGTTCTTCCCTGAGACCTGGATCTGGGACCTCGTTACTGTGGGGTAAGATTAACATATCTTATGAAAAGAATCACAGCACTGTATTTTTTTATGACACTGAAACTGTTTTTAGGTAATCAAATGTGAATAACATGGATGCTCATTGCAGTCCAAATAACAGAATTAGTTGTATTCGTTAGCAGATATTAATGACAAACGCTTATGTCAGTGATATTTACTGAACAGAGGCTGCTGCTTTCCCTTATGTTCCACATCTTAAAGTCAAAACACAGCTTATCGTGTATGAAATTCAAATGAATTTGAGTAGACACTTGAATTCATCAGTGTAAGTATATATAAATATAGACTCATCAGGCATAACATTGTGACCACTGACAGGTGGAGTGAATAACACTGATTATCTCTTCATCATGGCACCTGTTAGTGGGTGGGATATATTAAGGAGCAAGTGAGCATTTTGTGCGGTGTTCCCAGTCTGTGGGGTCGCTATCTATCAAAAGTGGTCCAAGGAAGGAGCAGTGGTGAACCAGCGACACGGTCACAGAGACCCATTGATGCACGTGGGGAATAAAGACCGGCCCTGTGTTCCATCATCAGAGCTGAACCACGGAGCAATGAAAGGTGGCCGGGTGTGAGAAATCACGTCTTACGTCACGTGGATGCCCAGGTCTCTTATCTGGGGAACATCTGGCACTAGGATGCACGATGGGTAGAAGGCAAGCCGGCAGGTTTCCACTGGGAAACCTTGGGCCCTACCATCCCTGTGAATGTTACTTTGACATGTAGCACCTACTTAAGCATTGTTGCAGACCATGTACACCCTTTGATGGAAACTGTAATCCCTGATGGCCTCTGTCAGAAGGATAGCCCCCCATGTGGGACGTGCTGGACAAGTCTGATCTGTGGAGGCCATGCCTCACAACTTGCAGGATTAAATGATCTGTTGCTGACTTGGTGCCAAATACCACAGCACACCTTCAGGGGTCTGGTGGAGTCCAGGCCTCGACACGTCAGGGCTGCTTCGTAGTAGGCAGGTGGTCACAATGCTCTGCTTGATCAGTGTATTTGGGGAAAAATGCCATAGTACCTGAACTTTAAATGTCACGTCTGGCTGTCTGTTCAAACAGAGATAGTGGGTTGGTGAGCATGGAGAAGACGACCCCTGACACCATCACTAAATGGGCAGCCGGAGCATTCTGCGTATCCTCTGTGGGCTTTGGTGTGGCTCCCAACACCGGACTTACTGTGTTCCAGCCGTTCTTTATCAGTCTCACCTTGCCATACTCTGTCATCCGAGGAGAGGTGTTCACCCTCAAAGCCACCGTCTTCAATTATCTCTCAAAGTGCATTATGGTAAAAAAAACAACCACATCTGCTTCTTACAGATCCTTTGTACTTAAGGGCATCCACAAGTAAGACGACACCTGTCAGATTGTGGAAAACATTTGTGAAAATGCTTGGATATGTTTTTGTTTTCTTTTTGAAATTTCATTGTATTACTTTGCATCCGGGCACGGTGGTTAGCACTGTTGCCGCACAGCAAGAAGGTCCTGAGTTCAATTCCACCATCAGTGGAGTTTGCATGTTCTCCCCGTGTTTGCGTGGGTTCCCTCCGGGTACTCCGGCTTCCTCCCACCGTCCAAAGACATGCAGCTTGTGGGGATAGGTTAATTGGATAATCCAAATTGCCACGACAGACTGGCGACCTGTCCAGGGTGTACCCCGCCTCTCGCCCTATGACAGCTGGGATAGGCTCCAGCGCCCCTGAAAAGGAGAAGCGGAAGTGAATGGATGGATGGATACTTTGCATCCGATGTAGCGTTTTCAGTGTAACAAAATCAACTTTTGGGGATTTACTTACCTGGATGATTGAGCATGCATCAAGACTTATTACTTTGTAGTTTTTGTTTTGTGTGACAAATGCGTCACTAACTCGTGCTGTGTGGATGAGTGGTTCTGAAGAAAGCTGCAACCCAAAATGATGGCTGGGAGAACAGACGATCTCACGAGCACATATTTAATCAGTCCTCAGTGTGATGCGTTACTGCACCAGTTTGTTGCATTCGTGTGTTCTGTGTTTGGTTTCTGGCTGTAGGTTCAGGTAACACTGGCTGCCTCTGACCAGCACACCTTCAGAAACTGTGATGGCTGCATTTACAGCGTGTGTCTTTGTGGAGAGGAGAGCAGGACCTTCTCGTGGATTGTAACTCCGACTACCCTAGGTATTCCATTCTTCCCTTTTTCTTAAGTGCTTATTATCCAGTAGTGATGGGATTTCCGGCTCTTTTTAGAGATCCGGCTCTTTCGGTTCGGCTCACTAAAAAGAGCCGGCTCTTTCGGCTCCGAACCGGCTCTTCAGGTTGTTTTGTTGCTTTAATTAAATTATTAATAACAATAATATAAAATTATGCACAAAAGGAATTACTAACGTAAAAAAAGTGGTTTTATTTATATATGTTTATATATAAATATATGCGGTGGCCCCTAGAGACAAAACACGTACAAACTCCAAAACACATTTCTAGCATGAACTGAACTTCAAAGCAGAGCTACTAGATCACTTAAATTACACAATTGAAAGCATGTGTGTGTTGTTTGTGTATTTATACACAGGCACTCATTAATTTTCAAATAATTTAAAAAATATGTCCATTTACCTGTTACTACCACACACCAAATCCGGTCGTTGGTACTTGCTGGCTTGTGTAGCCACGAGGTAACAAAAGCTCAACACTGCCCCCTAGCATCCTGGAGCACTTCTGTTGTCTTTTGTACGTGATTTGAAGTTTGTATGTGCTTTGTCTCTGGGGGCCACCGTAAATATACTTTTATTTATTCACGCCACATAAAATGTAATAAATAAATCATATAATACAAAAACCAACTATTCACATTTTAACTTTTAACTATTTAAATTTTCAGCTTTTTCTTTTTAAACAAATTTAAAATGAAACAACACAAAACACTGCAAACCACAACACAATTAAATATAAATTAAAATATGAAAACAAAAAGAACATGCATATTCTCTGTCATATGGACCTGCATGAATAAACTTTCTGAATCCTTTATCATCTGCAACTGAAAATAGTTGTGGATGATTGCTATACCTTTCTAATGTGATGTTGTTGTCCCTGCTCTCTCTCTCTCCCTCCCGCTCTGTTCCTGAGCTACTGAGTGTAACTACCGCCCCTCCCCCCTCTGCTCAGCGTAAAGCACAAGGCTCGAGTGGACTGAAGCGGAAGAGCGAGAGAGAGAGAAAGAAAAAAGAAAAAAAAAAAAACCCACGTGACGGCTCGCGTCGTTCACGTCAAAGAGCCGGCTCTAAGAGCCATTTCGTTCGCAAACGACCCATCACTATTATCCAGTTCAGGAGCCTCATAAACTTGTGATAGATAGCCGGTCCATAGCAGGACCTGTTTTGGTTTTTATGGTTGATAATCATGACTCAGTTCTGTTTGATTTGTAAATATATTTGTTTAGTTTCACACCAGATCTACCTTGAGCCATGTGTGGATTTTCAGTATGCCACCAATGTAAACAAATGAAAAATGGAAGAATTGCAAGCAGCAGATCTTCATGTTTCAACAGTTCCTAGAAATATTTCTTGTTGGTATCAAATGATCCTCTACATCTGAATTCCTTACAAAGGGATTCCTTACTGGGCCTTTATTTCTTTATTTTTCTTTTTTAATGTTTATTTATAAGATTTTAAGTTCAAAATTACATCAAATCACACAAGACAAAGAAACCAAATTCAACATCCAAGCACAGAGAAAAGAAACAAACATTAAACAACAACAAACCACCGGTTAGTCATTCCAGATCAAAAGTACAACAGGAATGTTCCGATGCTGCAGATAGAGTCCGAAGACAATGAAGTTAGACAGGGCAACAGAGAGTTCACCCAGGCCAGACCATTCGTCCGGGCCCAAGAAGGAGTTGGGGTCCGGCAGACGTGTAGTTTCACATCAACACAAAGTGCAGTCGACTGGGTTAAAGATGATATTCAATCTCTCTCCCCAACCAATCACAGCAGATGGCCCCGCCCCTCCCTGAGCCTGGTTCTGCTGGAGGTTTCTTCCTGTTAAAAGGGAGTTTTTCCTTCCCACTGTCGCCAAAGTGCTTGTTCATAGGGGGTCATATGATTGTTGGGTTTTTCTCTGTATGTATTATTGTAGGGTCGACCTTACAATATAAAGCACCTTGTGGCGACTGTTGTTGTGATTTGGTGCTGTGTAAATAACATTGAATTGAATTAAATCCCCATTAATGTGACTGAGAAAAGAGCCCCAGCGTTCGACAGATGTAAAGTGAGTGTCAGCAGGATGATAATGAACCTGTTTAATATACAAACATGCAATCATCTCACAGCAGTCTGGGCCTTTATATGCAGAATATTGTAATATCTCACTAAACAGACCAGGAGCCATCTTTCATTATGTGGAGATTTGCAGGCATGGAGGTAAAAGAGGGAACTAACTGAAAAGATGCACAAATCCATCACCAAAGCAGGCCGTAATGAACTGGAATATACAGAGTGGTCTATTCATACAGTTCTGCAGATGAAACCAAAACAGAATGCAGTGATTTGCAAATCTCATAAATCCACAACAGCAGAACACAGTTTGAACATTTTAGGTGTTTTTAGTGCAAACGGACCATTTTACTAAAATCAATGGGAGCAGCATACTTGTGTGGCATCCTATTATTATTATTATTATTATTATTATTATTATTATTAAAGTTTAAAATTAGTTTTCGATTTTTTGGGGAAACGGGAATGCTGTGTCCTCTGGACTACAGAAGGCAGGGACCACCAGCTCCACACCCTGCAGCTCTGATGGTATGGAGGTGCACTGTCGGCCTCCACATCAGGAAAAGCACCAGTATAAAAGTTTTTAGAGCTGCATCCATATTTCAGAAGACGATGCTAAACCGTGTAGTGCAGCCTTTACAGCAGCGTGGCTTAACAGTAGAAGAGTCTGGACTGTTGGATGAACCAAAAAATCCAACTACAATCCTGTGCGGGAAAAGATTGGGAAAACATTCCTCTCCCACAAGTGCAGATGTTCCCAGATGTGTATGGACTGCTGTTAAAAGAAGCATGGATGCTACAGCGTGGTAAACATGACCCCGCCCATGGGGTGTGTTCTTACCACTAAATTCAAATTAACCTCATTTCGTTTCTTAAAACTGTAGTTTTTATTTTTCTGGTTTACTTTTATTCCCGTCTTTAACCATGTTCTGTTTTACAGGAGAAATTCAAATGGAAGGCGGTCGCTACGCGTCACATGCTGTGTGGCGTTTTCCCACCTTTAAAGGGAAAATGTAAACAACTTTGAGTGTCTTTGTCTTCGTTAAACCAGTTTTAGCTTAAACAGGACATGTCAGATTCAAACCAGAAAAAAGAAGTGAACAAAACTTTATTTTCTTTTATTGATTTTGGTCTAATCGGCTGTTTGAAGACTGTCACACGGTGTCAGCCGCTCACAGCTCCGCTCTCCCCAGCTCCTCGTTACCAGAGGCAATTCTCTAACTGTACAATGCAATTTTCTTGGCTTTTAAAATGAAATACTGATGTTGTTTCTTTCGTCCGACACAATCTCATGCTTTGAGTGAAAAATGAGACACAACGGGGTAATTAATCCGTATTGAGGGCACTGAGGGCTGTTGCATCTTCATTGCTGGAAGCGAAGACGGGCGGCTGTTGTTGGAGCTCTGCCTGTCCTGAAAGCAGAGGATTTATATCAGCCTCCATCAGCAGGGATGGAGATGAGGCTCTGATGAATGTCAAATTGCGCTCCTCTAACTCCCCCTTAGAGGAATGCTGACAATCACTTGTACTAACAAGTCAGGTAGTATCTCTGACGAAACAGTCAGAAACCTCTCCCTTAAGGGGCGATCTGTACTTGTCCTCCATGTGAAGGATTGTGGGCTGTGATGGAAGGAAGGTGGGGGTGGGAGACAAGCCGTGTGCTATAATAAGGCAACAAATGGGGATTAATGAGGGCGAATGCGATGGGAAACGGGGAGGAAGGAAAACACAGCGGGGATAATGAGTTGGCTTGAGAAGCAGATGGGAGGCGGTTTTGCCTCTGTACACAGAACACGACAGTACGGCGGGGGAAGGGAGCAATAATCGATACAGGCGTTCCACAGTGACGCCGTGTGTGTTTGCTCACAGGTAAGGTCAATCTGAAGGTCAGCGCTGAGGCCCTGAAGACCGAGGCGCTGTGTGGCAACGAGGTGGCCACAGTCCCCGACGTGGGTCGAACTGACACCGTGATCCGCACCCTGCTGGTGGAGGTCAGTGACATGACAAACTTGAGGTGTTCACAGGTCCTAAGCTGATAGACGTTGTCAGTATTATTTTGATCAGTTACATTGTGGCGAGAATAATGTCAGAATTTTAAAATCTTTCGGTTTCGGCCACAGGGGCCCACAGATTTCCTGTATTTCCAGTTGTTTTTGACAGCGTGTTTTAGGAAAAGGTGCAGGTGGGTTGCAAAGCAGTTTGCAGAGGCCAGGCTAAAGCAGGTCAAATTTGTGATATTTGACAATTGGGTTTGTGGAAGGACGTCAGCTGAGCCATTATCTGATGTAGGCTGGCACTGAGATTAGAACTAATGATGCGCCGGCTGCTTTGATGGAGAGTGAACATCAGATATGGAAATCTGTCAAACCTGGCTCAGCCATTTTTTAAAAATATATGTACATGTGCAGTGTATGGATGAAAACAGGGGCCACACTTCTCTGTTTTGGTCCCATGGCCACAGCTATAACACTAAGCACCTAGCCACCCGGCCAGTCCGCCTTTGCAGATATCTGGGTCAGTCTAAAGACAGCACGGTGCTGTGACAGAACGCCCAACAAGTCTGTTTTTCTAGATGGTGGACAATGAGCCAATGTTGGCGCCTGTTAAGAAGTGCACACCAGGAGCTTCAAAGGTCTTTACTGTGGTGATGGGCATGGAGAGAGGGAACCTGTAGCATCGCACAGACCTTCACTTTCCTTCTGTTAGGGCAGCTGTTATCACTTCAGTTTCGGTCCACTTCTCCTTCCCGTCTGCATTTTCTGATGATCGGCTGTATCTGCAGTTTGCCGTAGTTCTATAGGAGCACTTAAGCATCTTTATTTTAGTTTGACTTCACTCTCAAAGTACATGACTGGTATGTTTATACTGGGTCTCGGTCAGCCTCTCGGTCGTCCTCTGACTGAAACAAACTGCTTTAGCAGCTTTCAGCTAATGGGAAAGTCAGTGGGATTGAGTTCAAATAATCCAGTTCACTCTAATGTCTGGAGCATGTCACCAAATCAAAGCTCACTGTTATTATGTTTAAGCTGTTTAGAAGTTTGTTTGGAGTGATGAAATCAGTCGGTCGTCTTCACTTCTGTCTCTCTTCCCAAGGCCGAAGGAACCCCACAGATGGTCAGTCACAACGTTCACCTCTGTCCCCCAGGTAAGGCCTCCTGACTCTGAGTGCTGAACTCTGAACTCCAACTCGGGCCTTTCATTCACACCTCATACATGCATCATAACACTTCCCTGCATCATGATGGTTATTCAGCATGGCGAGGAAACCAAATTCGTTATGTTTTCGTTAGAGATGGCACGATACCACTTTTTTATGTCCGATACCGATATCATACATTTGGATATCTGCCGATACAGATATAAATCCGATATATAGTGTTTTTTAATCAATAAAAAAATGTTTTTAATATCTTGCTGCTTTTTGTAAAAGTTCATACTCAAGTTAAAAAACAAACAAACACTCAAGCTATTCTGTTACACCTGTATGCAAAAAATGCACTGCACCCAAAATATTTCATAGTTCAGCAAAACTGATGAATCTAATAAACTTAAACCTGCACCATCCTCCCTATTCTGGTATTTTAAAGAGTAAGCAACCTAACCAATAGGGCTCTAAAACTCCCAGCAAAAAAAAAATAGGGAACCACCCCCCACCTCATGATGCTTAATCGACGTAATCAACTTTAATTTGATGCAGTGTGAAAAGAAAAATGCACAGAAATAAATTCTTTTTCAAGAATAATTAAATATATTCAACATCTTTCTTCAACAGAACTGCAGAGATGGAAAAAGTACTATAGCTTACTAGGGTATATTAGACTTAATAGTTACTATATACAGTAATGGACTTCTATACATTTTACATCAGATTAAAACTTTGGGTGTAAGATTCAGATAATTATTTATTAAAAGCTCGACATTTTAAATGAGAATAAGAAAGAAAAGTATGTCTTTGTGCCCCCTTTTCCCTGTTCATGCCCTATCGGCCCCCCTGGCTAAACTTTGCTAGATCCGCCCCTGCACAGTTACAGCCGTCAGCTGTAGAAAAAGATCCTGGTGTAGAAAGTAATATTAAGCTTATCAAGGTTAAACGTGCTGCTGTTGTTCAGCTGCTGGTTTCCTCTTTCTGGTGTGAAGTGGGCCAAAAAACAAACAAGAGAGACGATCAGCTGATCATTGATCAGTTTCATGATTGAAGCAGCAACAGGAGAGAGAGAGAGAGAGGCAGTCGCTCCATATATCTGTTGTTAAGCTTAACGCTGGAACGCTTCACAAACATTCAGAGATGAACTTACACACTTGCTTGCCACAGCCGCTCTATCACGTGACGCACACTGCTCCGACGTGCTACGGTTATGAGGCGAGTTACGGCGTGTCGCAAGTTTTGTGAGGTGCTTTTTTGATATTTAATGGATCGGATTACATTTTTTTTTTTTTTTTTTTTTTTTATTTCTCTCCGATATCCGATCCAGTAATTTAGGTCACCGATACCGATACTTCACATCGGTCCATCTCTAGTTTTCGTTGTGTATTTTCTCCACTGGCAGCAGATCTTTAGCTAAAGTTGAAGTCGAGCAGCCGCTGTAAGATGCACTTTCCTCACTGTGATCAACTAAATGACCAACATGAGCCGTCTCGTGTAATCTGTAGTGCTGAGCTTGTCTCAAAATCAAAGCGCTGCGATGCCTTGTTGTGTTTCACATAAACAAACTGCTTGTAGCTTCATGTACATAACAGTGTTTTAACAGTAAAATCATTCTGTTTGATAAACTTTAGCCAAGAAAAGAGGTTGAGCTAATTCTTTCATTAAAGAAGCTTTTTCTTCCTTTTCTTTGTTGTTGTTGTTGCCAGATGGGGTCACGGAGAAGAATGTCTCTCTTCTTATGCCCGAGCTGTTTGTGGCTGGTTCTGCTAGAGCGACCTTTTCTGTGCTTGGTTAGTGATTCTGTTGTTTAGTGAACTTTAATTTGCCAGGTGAAACATCTCTGTAGCTTTTCCTCGGTTTGCTTGGGCAGGTGACCTGATGGGCAGGGCAGCGCAGAACTTGGACAAGCTCCTGGCCATGCCGTACGGTTGCGGGGAGCAGAACATGCTCCTGTTTGCTCCCAACATCTTCATCCTGAACTACCTGAAAAGCACTGGTCAGCTGACTCAGAATATTCTGGACAAGGCCACGCACTTCCTGGAGAGCGGTAAGCACTTGGGGCTTTCTTAGGACAAGGTTTAATGTGCGTGCTCCACCCCCACGCAGAATGATCACGATGATGGTGATCAAATTAAACCTTAAAAAATGCATCAGATGAGAACCGTAAAAATGGAAGAGTCGCTGCTATTATCTTAAAACTGTATTCCACTTTGACTTGGACTCAGCCACCGTGCTAATTCCTAAACTCTGCATATTGGCGCTGATAACGGTCATGTGTGGATTTTACCTCTGCAAAATTTGAATCAGCTGATCTTAAAGCTAGTTTTAACTGTTTATGGCAGCTGAGTAGAACGAGTGCAAAGTTAAGAGGGTGTGATCTTTAAAAACAGGGCACCAAGTCGAGCTCAGGGGCAATCCTTGCAAATCAGATCAGACCAGTCCACACAGCAAGCTGTTAAATAATAAGTCAACTTAAATGGCAATAACTGCAGATGTGTTGGTTGTGAAGCCTTGTAAGTATGCACATTTGACGGGGGGCTCCTGTAACATAGCCGGACTGTAGATATAAATTGCACTTGAAATAAACTTGGCACCAAAACTAGAGTTTTGTACGGTAAATAAATCCAAATGTACTTGATTCACATTTTCTGTGTTGTGAAAAAATAATCCTCTTTTTTTCCTTTTTATTGATTTCTTGTGTGTTGGTGCTGCAGGATATCAGAGGGAGCTCACGTACAAGCATGACGATGGTTCCTACAGTGCATTTGGGAAGGCAGACTCCTCTGGAAACACCTGGTCAGTAACGTGAATGAGAGCATGAAGATATAAGAAGTAGATGGTGATACAGCAGCTGACTCAACAACAGGCTGCTAATAGTTCATTGGGATGATGGCCTTTGAATTTCAGAGTTATTCTCCTACAGTGTCGGCTGGTGAGGGGAAAAGCTGACACAGCAGAGTATTTTACATGACAATATTGTATGTTTAGTCATGCAATATTGGTTTATGAAATGCATTAAAATACTACTGCAAGAGGGCTCATCTCACCAGATTGCATGTAATTGCCAACTTGACCTCATTCAAGTCTGACAGAAGATATTTACCAAGTTCAACTTTGAGGACATAATTTACAGTGAGAAAAAAGACAATGTCACTGCAGTACTCAACATATGAAATCATGTAATGTAATGTAATATTGCATTGTGTTGAGGGCTGCAACTCTTATTTCGGTAGTCGATGATCTGCAAATTTTTCTTTGATTAGTCAACGATTATTTAAATAACTCTGATCTCTGCTGCCTTCAGCCAACAAGATTATGTATCGGAATTTCAGGAGCGGGACCACACCTCCAAACACGCTCCTTCCGGTTGTCATCCATATAGGTTCCCCCAGTTCTGCAAGCTGTTCATTCTCGTTTGCGTGCAAACAGGGTCCATTCCATCCGCTACATCCTCTTGTCTGCAGCACATCAGATGAACAACTACTCAAGCTCTGCGTTCATGGCTTTTCCTCCGGCAATCAAAGGAGTACACCGAACGTCACGGCGGCGCTTCCGAGAGACTGAATGCTGATGACCTTCTAGCAGTTTTCACTACGTCGATCCATCCAGTCATCTTATCTCCGCTAAATCCAGTTATGAAGTGACTTTGGATGCCAAACTCGCAGCTCCCCTCACGTCGCTCTGAAACAGGCCCACAGGCCGGGCGAGTTAGCCGAAAAGCTGACGGACATCAGCGCCGAACCCAGAAGCCACGCCGTACCGTACCCATGCTTCCAAACAAATCGCAGCTCCAACAGCAAAAGCTACAGTGTACTTCACTGCAAGCGCCAGGTAGCAGGGACGACTCAGTTCTGTGCTCCTTCCTCCTAACACCATTTAATGCAAGCTGGAAATCTGTCGCTAGCTACGTGCTCTACTGTTTCTCCATCACCATGATGTTTTCTATCACTCCTTTCGCTAAATGCTCAAGCAAGTTGGCACTGGGATGCCCGGTTCTTCCCTATCCACCATTCGCTGATGATTCAAGATGGCGCCGAGTATGGCAGCCTTGTCGCGAGCTCCCTCAAGCAACAGCTTTTTTCTGTGTTTAATTTTACTTTTCCTTTATTTTTTCACAAGCAGCACTTGTCTCCTTGTGTACAACCGACAAACCTTACTGGACATAAAAGACGGTCTTTCTTATAACTTTCCGGAGTTCAAGTTTTGCAACACGGACGCTCCGTTTGCAGACCCCCCATTCATCTCACCTGAGACGCCTTTGTTCTCTGGCCCTGGAGGCCGCAAACGCCGACGCAGAGGGAGAAGATCTGGCGTTCTGGTTCGACTGAGACGGCGCACTAACAGACCACCGTTACCCAGTTTATTACTGGCTAATGTGCAGTCTCTGGAGAACAAGCTGTGCGAGCTTCGGGCACGGATCTCATTCCAGCGAGAGATGCGGGACTGCTGCGTGATCTGTCTCACAGAAACCTGGCTATCGGACAAGGTACCGGACTCCGCAATACAACTACCGGGGGTGCACGGACAGGTCACAGGATCTTACTGGGAAAAGCAGAGGCGGTGGTGTGTGTTTCATGATCAACAACAGCTGGTGTGATTATGCGAACGTGCACCCGGTCAAATCCTTCTGCTCACCGGACCTGGAGTACCTGATGATTAAGTGCCGGCCATTCTGGCTACCGAGGGAATTTACAGCAGTGATTATTACGGCTGTTTACATTCCCCCACAAGCCGACACTGGGAAATGCGTGGGACACTTATCAGGAAATGCGTGGAAGATGTCGTCCCATCCAGAACAGTCAAATCCTTCCCAAATCAAAAACCCTGGATTAACGGAGATGTTCGCGCGGCACTGGCGGCACGGAGCACCGCCTTTGCCTCCGCGAACACATCGGACTACAAACACGCACATTACCAACTCCAGAAGACGATCAAAGCAGCCAAACGTGAGTACAGGGACAGGGTGGAGCAACAGTTTGACGACCCTCGGAGTATGTGGCAGGGACTAAACACGATCACAGACTTTAGAGGGAAAACCAGCACACCGCAGACCACGGCCTCTCTGTGTGAGGATCTAAACGTATTCTACGCTAGATTCGACACAGCGAACACCATGAGACCGGACAGTGTGCGCACCGCGGATGACGTCAGTGCGCACACTGTGTCTGAGGAGGATGTGCGAGGTGCTTCAGGAAGGTGAACGCACGCAAAGCTACTGGTCCGGACGGGATTCCCGGCCGCGTCCTCAAGTCATGCGCGGCTCAGCTGGCTGGAGTGTTCACGCACATCTTCAACCTTTCCCTCTCTCTGTCTGTAGTCCCAGCCTGCTTCAAAATGGCCACCATCGTCCCTGTACCCAAATCCTCCACCATCTCCTCATTGAACGACTGGCGACCTGTAGCCCTGACCCCCATCGTAAGCAAATGCTTCGAGAAGCTGGTCAGGGACTTCATCTGCTCTGCACTACCCGACTCACTGGACCCTCTACAGTTTGCATACCGCCACAACAGGTCCACTGATGATGCCATAGCCCTGACACTACACACTGCCCTGTCACACCTGGAGAAGAGAGACACGTATGTGAGGATGCTGTTTGTAGATTACAGCTCAGCATTCAATACCATCGTTCCCTCGAAGCTGGACAGGAAACTGCAGGATCTAGGACTGAGCAGCTCCCTCTGCAGCTGGATCCTTAGCTTCCTGTCTGACAGACGCCAGGTGGTCAGACTGGGCAGCATCACCTCATCCCCCATCACACTGAACACTGGTGCTCCACAGGGGTGTGTACTGAGCCCTCTCCTGTACTCACTCTACACCTACGACTGCACAGCCACTAACAGCTCCAACATCATCGTGAAGTTTGCGGACGACACTACAGTGGTGGGTCTTATCACCAACGGTGATGAGACGGCTTACAGGGAGGAGGTCAGCGCCCTGACCCACTGGTGTCAAGACAACCATCTCACCCTCAACGTCGCAAAGACAAAGGAGTTGATAGTGGACTTCCGGAGGTGCAGAGAAGTACACACCCCCATCACCATCAACAGCGCTGCTGTGGAGAGAGTGAGCAGCTTCCGGTTCCTTGGTGTACATCTGGCTGAGGATCTTACGTGGTCAGTACACACAAACAAAACAGTGAAGAAGGCGCAGCAGCGCCTCTTCTTTCTCAGGAGACTGAAAAGATTCGGCATGAGCCCCCGCATCCTCAGGACCTTCTATCACTGTGCCATTGAGAGCATCCTCACTGGATGCATCACCACCTGGTACGGCAACAGCACCGCCTACAACCGCAAAGCTCTCCAGCGAGTAGTGCGGTGCTCTGAACGGATAATTGGAGGTGAGCTTCCCTCCCTCCAAGACATCTACAGGAAGCGCTGCCTGAGGAAAGCGGGGAGGATCATCAAGGACTCCAGTCACCCCAGCCATAAACTGTTCAGACTGCTTCCATCAGGAAGGAGGTTCTGCAGCATCCGGTCCCGTACCAGCAGACTGAGAGACAGCTTCTTCCACCAGGCCATCAGACTGATGAACACGTCATAGACACCTCAGCTTCACTACTGGAACTTCAACATTATGCACTCCATACTGTACAGTAATGCCACTGTTTTGCACATATTCAACTCTGTATATTTTATTTTATATATTTTATTTATTGTTTACTCTATTTAATTTGTAAAATATGTGTACACACACACACACACACACACACACACACACACGTAGAAAAATATTTAGTATACACATCCAGAAATGCATATACTATTATATATTGTACATATATTTATTAGTTTCAGATTTAGCCATTCTTGTATTTTGCTAGTTTACATTATTGTATTTTGCACAACTCTGTTGCTTGTGAAGCTCGCACACAAGAATTTCACTCACATGTGCTGTACCAATGTACCTGCACATGTGATGTGACAATAAAAGTGATTTGATTTGATTTGATTCGCAAACACAGCAGCAAGCCAGTTCTCCATTTCTCCGTTGCAAATGCAGCACCGAGTTGCCAGGTTCCCAGCGACTCAACCCTCCTTCACAAATTCTGCAGCTAACCTCGGCACCGGGTTGCCAGGTTCCTTCGTTCTCATACGCAAAAGCAGCAGCAAGCTTTTCGACCATCAGATTGCCAGTTTCTCAGCATAGCTTAAAAAAAAAAGTACTCCATCCCTCCGTAGCAAATGCAGCATGCTTTGGCACAGAGTTGCCAGGTTCTCAGCCACTCATTCCTCCTCTGCTAAACTCTGCAGCAAATGTAGGCACCGGGTTGCCAGGCTCCCAGCCTGTCATCCCTCCTTGGCTAAACTCTGCAGCATACGTCCACTCATCCCTCCTCTGCTAAACTCTGCAGCAACGTCGGCACAGAGTTGCCAGGTTCCCAGCCTCTCATCCCTGCTTCGCAAAATTCTGCAGCAAACCTAGGCACCGAGTTGCCAGGTTCATTTATCCCTCATTCGCAAAAGCAGCAGCAAGCTTTTTGACCATGGGGTTTCCAGTTTCTCCGCATCGACAAAATAAATAAATAAAATTAAAAGGCACCGGGTTGCCAGGTTTTCCTTCACCCCTTCATAGCTTCCCTGAAATGCCAGTTTCTCAGCATCTATCATGGCAAAAAGCAGCAACGAATCCTTCTAGCCCAGGATACCAAGTTCTCATCTCTCATTTGCAAAATGGCCAGTTTCTCTGCATGAGGAAAAAAAAAAAGGCACTGGGTTGCCAGGTTTTCCGCAGCCGCAAACCTTCTACCAATGCGTTGGCAGTTTCCGTTCCTCCATCCATCCTTCACGAATTTCAGCAACATGCTTTCGTGGCACCAGGATGCTAGGTCCTTCCCTCATGTCCAATCGCAGCAGCAAGTTTTTCTATGAACAAGTCGCCAGTTTCCCTTTCCCGTATCCTATATTGGCAAAATGCAGCAGCATGCTTTTGGTACCGGGATGCCAGGTTCTCTTCCTCTATCCCTCCTATGCAAGTACAGTAGCAAGCTTTGGCACCGGGATGCCAGCTTCTCTTCCTATATCCCACCTTTGCAAATGCAATAGCAAAGAGATGCCTGGTTCTTCTTTATCCCTCATTCGCAAACTCAGCAGCAAGCTTTCTAACATAGAGTTGCCAGTTTCTCTGCATTTATCAAAGCAAAGCAGCAGTGAATCCTTCTAACGCTGGGATGCCAGCTTCTCCGCATCTAGCCCTCATATGCTAAGCGGCAGATGTTCCTTTCGGCACCAAAACGCCAGTCCTGTATTCCTCATTTGCAAATGCAGAAAACGCTCTTTGCACCGAGATGCCAGGTTCCGTTCCCTAAGCAGCTTACCCTTCCATTACTGGATTGGCAGGTTCCGCCATCAATCACTTGCCAAAAAAACCCCAAAACATTCCTTTCATCAGGATGCCAGTTTCTCTGTTTCGTCCAGTCTTCCACAAGATGTAGCAGCAAACTGTTCCGGCACCGAGATGCCAGTTTCTCTGCCATCTTTCCTGCCTTCGCAAAGCACCGGCGAACCTTCATGGCACTGGGATGCCAGGTTCTGTCCTCTATCGCTCCTTTTAAGACATCCAAACTGCGACGTGCGCATAATTCTTCATGGCGTCCCTTCACGTCCCTTCATGTGCTTTTACGAGCATTATCTAGCATCCACTTTCAACACAATCATTCAAGAACCGCTCTCTAAGCTGGCTCAGGGTTTCTGACCACGTCTAAACAGCTTATCATCTCCCATGAAGTTCAGTGGACTCGCACTCTGCTCTCTGACGATTATGGGGGTCATTATTATTGAAGATGACTTATAACCTCTAATCAGTCTTTCAATTCATCAACCCTCCCCAAGCTGTTGCTGTCACTTCTGTTTATTTCAGAAATAAGTACAGTAGTTGTCACTACCTTATCTGAAGTAATTAACCAGCCAAGCACCCCTTCTCTATCGTCTACTCAAAGACAAGCTCACGCAAGGTTTGCGAACCATCAAGCCTCACCTCAAATCTCCATATCCAGCATACTTCTATGTCAGAGCTTCAGTTCAAAGTTGAGCCATGTCGCTACCTGATCGAGGGTTCCCCTCATTCATCTATTAAGATTTCCATTGTTCGCAATTACCTTTGATCTCTTCTCCTGCCATTCCTTCCACTCCATGGAATCCTCGACTACCTTACTGAGTGCTTTGCAGCTTCGCTAGCCTGCCACCAATTATTTTCCTCTTCTTTGGGTGGCGAGGTCACTCAGCGTTCACTCTCACCAAAATGTCTTGTATTAGGTAAAAAAAATCTGCCATTTGGAACAAATGAAAATTCTCCAGTTTGAAGACGGACTGTCTAAAAGCAAGTTCCTACTGTATATCTCACTGAAATGTTACTCTGTAGCTGATTGTGCCTTGTTTTAACTGTAACGAGATACTTTGACTAGAAAAAAGACAAATGTACTTGGTAAGATTTGGAGTTTTTGCAGTGTGCCACCAGCTGTATGCCAAATTGTCTGGAATTTAGACTTGAGTGTTTTAGAAAACGTAAGACAGAACCAGGAAGGGTTAAGAAAATGCGATTTGACCAAGCACATGGATATAGGGTGATGCAGAGTTGAAATGGATGCAAGAAGAAAATGTCACTGATAACCTGCAGTCCAGTTGGAGACAGTTAGTAGGAAAGCTGTTTATAATTGTAGGGACTTACAACATTAAGCCCTTAGTCTTAATGTCCTAGACACCTACCTGTCCAAATAAATGGCCTGAGAGATTAGACTAGAAATTTGAGTTTGTTAACACGGACTGGCCGGGAGAAGTATGAACTAGGGCTGGGCGATATGGCCTAAAATTCATATCTCGATATTCTTTAGCTGGATGGCGATATACAATATATCTCGATATTTTTGTTAAGCCATAAATAAGAACAAAAAGAGAGTTCTTAGTCAAAGCTGTGTCCCAGATGTCACACAGGCACTTTTATTAATATACAGCGTAGATGTACATGAAAAAATTACTCAAAAATAAATTGAGCATTTATTAAATAATAATTCTCCATAAATAAAATAAAACAATGTTGTTTTTGTGCATAACAAAAAAGCTCACAACTGTGCAGTCAAAATTTAAACTAACAGACGCTGAGCATAATAACAAAGACAGATTTCACAGCTGCTCTGTTCACAACTTCTACTGCGTGACTGACAGCCTAGAGTTTGAAATCCGCTTCGTAACCGTGACTCTGAACAGGTGCCATTTGTGGTCCTTTTTTTTTTTTTTTTTTTTTTGGCCTGTCCCGTTTGGCTCTTTTGCATCAGAATTGTTGTCTAAAGGCAAACAAAGATGCCCAACGGATTTACTTTACCAAATTGACCATCCCAGCCTTGCCGTAATGGTCCATTTGATTCACCTTTTATTGTTTATTTTATTTTCACTTACTGAATACGGGACAGACTTGACTGGGGGAAAGAAGGGGAGAAAGAAAGAGGGAAAGAGAAACAGCTGAGAAGAGGGACGGGGGAGAAGGGTAAAAACCAAAAACCAACAGAACGGGCAGAGAAAAAAAATGCATATATCAATCACCTGGATCACCTGCTGAGAAAGAAAAAAAGAAAACAAGCAGAAGAGAACAAGAGTAATAGAATAAACAACATCACAATGATATATGGGAATATGACAGTAAATACTAAATATTAAACATTATTGTGCAGCACATAAGATCAACAGAACACAGTGTGCTTTGAGGTAGGAGCCAAAAAGGGTGTAGTTTGTGGGTGTGATCACCCGTGTGTACACCTGTGAGCATGGACGCGCTTGTTTTTAAAAGGTTCCTTCATGTAATGATCTGCTAGAGGGTGTGGGGGGGCCACAGCCCCGTCCTCCAGGGCATGAAGCAGGTATGGAGGAGATCAAAACTCCAGACATCCAGAGGCCCCCAGAACACAAGAGACCAAGGAAGACCAACAGAGGGGCAGCCGCGCCACTGTCCCAGAAAGAGCTGAGGAGAGTCCCAGATGAGGGCTCACTCAGCAGCCGCGGAGCAGAAGCCAGGGGGAGTTGCAGTGACGCGCCCGTGAGCTCCGCCGGCAGCCAGCCGTGCCTGAGTGACCGAGCCCCAGGCTGAGAGGCCGAGGGCACCCCACCTCCGAAGTGGCCCGAGCGAGCCCCAGGCTCCAGGCCCCGATAAGCGGCCGCCAAGGAGTGAGCCGGTGTGTACCTGGACGCCCATCCCCGGACACAAAGAACCACCAACGCACCGATGTCTGAGGGAGTCCGCCACCGGCAGGGGAAGTGGTGGTAGGGGGAGATAGGCCTCCAAACCTTGGAGGGCCTGAGATGTCCCCAGAGAGGTGACGTATGATACCCAACCTGACATATAGACACAGACATACAGGCACACACAGATACAAACATCCATTCCCACCCTCATGCTCTCATATGCACTTACTCCACACTCAACCAACGTGGAGACAGACATAAAGAGACGCTGTACACACGATCACACTCCCCAAGCGTACTCTAAGCCCCGGGTCTAGGTACCCTTGCCCCTGGAGGGGGGAACTGCACCCAGACCCAGGTGGTGTTACCCTTTTCCCTGCGGTGGGGGGAGGCAGACCGCCCCGACTCCGCAGCAGCAGGGAGGCCCCACACTCCAGACCGCAGTCGGACGGCCAACTCCTCCTCCTAGCCCCCTCGCTCCAGCAGGTCGCAGAGAACGGGGGTGAGAGAAGACTCCAAACCTCCCTCCACCTGCTCATTGTAGTGTTGATGCATGTGTGTTCTAAGGTGCATTTAAAACCCAGGAGGGCATGGAGCTACCTGCCAGAGAGCAGCAGGTAAGCGCATGGTCCCTCCTGCTAGCCCTCAATGTCTACGTGTATTCAAAATTGAGAGGTGGGCAACGACGCCAGGGGTGGGGTGTACACCCTGATGGTACTTTGGATTCCGTGTATCGTGCCCACCCCCAAGATCCTATATGTATGTGTAATGAGAGTGTGAGTAATGTGAATGTCTAAGTTGTGGTCCTTATACACACACAGTACGGTAATATTACGTTGAAGCATAGTATGCATTACTCTGCAGGGCTCCTGACTACGGTAGCCGTAATGCTCCGACAATCCATCAAGCGGTGCAGCTTCGTAGCTTACCAAAGCATTTTTGACAGATTGCTGAGCGCCGTGTACCACATAAAATCGGTTCACGGTCAGTAAACACAACCAGAACTCATAGATAAGGCACACAGTCGATTTTTGAGAAAATGAAAGGATTTTAGTGCAAGGTTATAGTCCGAAAAATATGGTATACGAGTTTTGTAAGGTAGTTTGTTTCGAGGCAGGAGGCTGGAGACTTCGCAGTCTGGGATGCAGCACACAGTTTCACACACTCTTCATTTTGCTGTTGTAAATGGTGAAAATGCAAGTAATGCTAGCTGCATGGCATCAACATGTTAACGAGGTAACTGCTAATGCTAACCGCAACGCTAACGCGTTGACGCCGTGCAGCCCCACGCATGGGGCGATCCGCGGTAACTCATTAACGGAGATTTGTCGCGTTAATACAGTTATGCCATTAACGTCATTTTAACGAGAGTAACGCTGCAGCACTAAAATAGTAATCTCTACCGAGCAGCTCCTCTTTGATAGCTGCCGTGTCCGTCCTGTCGTTGCCTGCAGGTGAAGCGATGGGGGAGGGGGAGTTGTGTTCAGTGAAGGAGAGGCGAGACAGAGTAATGCAGCGTAGAGACAAAAGTGGACGAAAGAGAGGCAAACTTGTGGTTCCACAAGTATAGTAGACTATATCGATATAAACAATATTGTCACATCTCTTATCTCGTATAAAAATATATCGATATATTTAAAAACTCGATATATCGCCCAGTCCTAGTATGAACAGATCAGAAGCATATGGAGCCTGGATTTGGTGTTAAGTGGAGAAAATTCCAGCAAAAATTAGATGACTGCTATGTAGCATTAGAAAAGAGATGAATCATGGCTGTGTGTTCAGGGTAAGCTAAAGGGAATGGCACCAAGAGACAGTTGAAATCGGATTATTACCTTGCCGATATTTTGTTTCTTGTGCACACATTAAATACACATAGAAGGCCAGGGAAGGAGGAATTTGGGTGCCGTTGCTGAAGCTCTCACCCAAACTTGCCAACGGGAGTTGGAGTTGAGTTTTGCAGATGTGAAAACGGAAACAAGCTCTGGAAATTGTCTAATTGCGCAGTGCTGAGGCTAGAGCTAGTTTGGCATTGGTGAAGCGAGAACTGCTGGTTGGTAGAAGCCGGGCGTAATGTGGGATCAGTGAATTCTGCTTTTATACGAGTATTTCCAGGACGGCGAGGATGACGGAATCAGATTATGCTGCGGACAATCGAAATAATTGAAAGCAAGCAACGACATGAACGTGACAAGACGTGGACGAGATTGGACAAAGGCATCTGCAAAGGAGAAGGATGTAGAATGAGAGAGATTTAAAGTAAGCGGCATTAATGCTGATTGTCCTGGAAAAGGTGATTGGACGAGACCAGTAATGACACAAACAGCTTGTCAGTGCGGGAAAGTGAGAGTGAGAAAGCTGAGATTTAGCCGGCAGCACCTGGGAGATGTCAGACCAAAGGTCTTTCTTATTGAACTTGCATATAAACTCTCTCAGTATGTGACAAAATTCTGATGTCAGTGAGTCTTATAGTTTACAGTCGATGTCATCGATCGTGTAGACTAATCTTCGCAGCCCTCGTCGTGGGCTGTCTGGTGTTTGTTTCGCTGCCTTTGTGAGGACACGGAGCAAACTGCCTCATCATAACCATTTAACCTTAAAACTCAGTCCTAATGCTGGAACCAATGAGAGCAAGCCAAAAGGCTCTTCTACAAAACATGATCACAGATGTGCACGATAGTTAGTTTATTTTTATCTAATCATAATTGTTCTCTTTGTTTTCTGGTTTCCTGTGATCGATGACGTCAGTCGCTCGCTCGTGTTTGGATGAGCTGATATCCATCATTTGTCCAAAGTTTGGTGAACACACGCAGCAACGACGCACACATGTTCACGGAGTCCTTTCAGCCTCCTTTTCAAAGCACCAAACGCTTTATTTGTATTATTTAATTTATATATAAACTCTCCAAACTGAATCTCCAAACGGTGATTCAGTTCATCTGGACGAAGCGTTTTGTGGGAGAAACGTTTCGTCATCATCAGGTGACTTCTTCAGTCTCAGCTGACTGCAGGCTTCAGTCTTATAAACAGCACATTGATTTACTTACCTGGATGATTGAGCATCAAGACATAACAAACTGAAGTAAAACTGTTGTGTAAATATTTTGTAAACAGTTCTAATCTCAGCCTCTGTCTCAACTGTGTTTACTTTGCATCTGCACGGCAACAACATTGTGATGACCTATAAATACTGACATAACAAAGAAGACATTGGTGCTGCGGTTGCATCAGCACTTATAGAAGCATTCAAACATTTATCCAGAGCTTTGCTGTTGAACTGAATATTTTCAGCTCAATTCGAACACTTGATGTGACGAGAACACAAAGCACACGCAGTGGGAGGTAGACGTGTGCACGCACGCACACGCGCGCTGCATGTCCTCTCTGGTGTTTGGCACCAGCAAGCGTCCTAATAATTTACTTTATGAGGAACCTGCCAGAAAATATTAATATTTTCATTTAATGGGCTTAAAGCACAGTGCCTCAGGGGATTTAACAAATCTACTGCTGTTTTGAAAGGGTGCTGGGCAGTTTGGCACTTGGTGTGTGTGTGGGTGTGTTTTTGAGAAACTAGGCCTCTCAAGTGTTCAGTTACATTAGAATTTCAGAAGAAAACTGGATGAAAATTGTCCAAATCACTTAAAATAACAACAGTTTCTGTGAATGCGTTGATGTAAAACCTTCACCCAAGCGTCGACGCTGCAGTCCTCCACATGTTTATATGAACAAACAGCACCATGTGAAAGGAGTTTCCTATGGAGACAAAGTCACACAGAATTATCACCGCATCCTGCACCTCCCTCAGTGTGACAGCTTTTAAGCCTCTTACCTCCTGGTTTCTTTTTGTTTTTGGTTCTGTGGCTTTCAGACTCGTCTCATCAGCTCTGCTGTCACACAGAGCAGAAAGCTTCACTATAAACACTCTGATAAACCTGCTGTAGCCACCTGCAGACATGTTGAGACCAGCACATCTGTATACAGGAACATGACCAAATGACTCGTGTGTGGGATGTGTCCTGCTGTGAAATGGACGTAGCCACCACAGAGACGCCCAACAGTTGGCAAAGTCTTGACCTTTGCGTTCTCTCTGCGGCCGGTCCTACCATTTTATTTTCAGCCGTAAAACACTGATAGGGTATTGTTGTCACCCCTGCTACAGACGTACTACCAATCTTAGACAAGTTTGAATCCCAGTGACCTCGACATCAAGGTCAGAGGTAAAGTTCCTGAAGTTCTTGGGAATGCAGCGATTCATACCATGGCTGTATCAAACTGGGAGGCTGACAGGTAGCACTGGGGGCCACCAGTATGTCTGTCATACATGCACACACGTTCTGACTGGACTGCACAAGGTGTGCCCTATAAAGCATGCCTTGCTTTAATTGTCTCTCTGGTCACCAATGGGGACCATTACTCAAAAAACAAACATCAGACTGTTTTCACTTTATTTAACAATAAAGATATCAGGAAGGTTCCCCTGAGCTCACAGATCCTTCTCTCATGGACTTTGACACAGTGAGACTTCCTTTGTGCATCTCCTGCTAGTTTACCCATCCTACACCATCACCCCCAGCACTGGTGAATGGCAGTTTCTCCCATTCAGCTTTGCAGAGCCAGAACCACCAGGCTAGATGGGGAGTGTCTGTGCACAGTCATCGTCAGATCTCTACGGAGATGCTGAATCGGGTTCAAGTCTGGGCTCTGGCTGGGCCAGAACATTCACAGTGGTCCCTTTGGTATTTGCACTGTGTGCTCAGGGTCTGTTCTGCTGGAAGATGAAACTGAAGGTCCAGAGCGCTATGGAGCAGGTTATCATCGAGGATGTCTCCGTACGTGTTCATCTTTAAATAAATAAAGACTGTAACCTGACATAATGTGGAACAAATGAAGGTCTGTTGATGTTTCTGGATGCAGGGCTCTAGACTAACTTTTTGCCATGGGCGTACCGGTACAAAAGTTAGGCGCACACAAATTTTATAATAATTGATATAATATAAAGTGTTTTTCTGGATACACTGTGCTTTTTCAGCATTCAAAGATTGATGACACCGTGTCAGAGCACTGGCTATGAATTTCAGAAGGATCAGGCCTTAACAGAAAAGTTAGCAATAGTTCTTTTCCTATTACAGCTACATCCACGTCTGTCGTGCCTAGGCGGCTCACTAGGGCTGGGTATCATCACTGATTTCTAAAATCCATTCGATTCTGGTTTTCAAAGTCCCGATTCGATTCAACTTAGCCTCAGACAGTCAGAAATATTATAATTCTGATCATTTATCAGCACTGACTTCATCAGAATTGTGAACATCACAGCAGATGCCTTTGTGTGAAAGTAACTGAGAATAAAACAAAAACATGAAGGAGATTTTCCTGGTCTGGCTTTTTATAGCAGATAACCTTAAAAATATTCTACAATCTTCTGCATATAAAGTTTAAATTTCTTCAGTATTGAACAACAGAAAAAACAGGCTTTCTTGTCCGAGGTCATTTAAGTGAAAAAGAAAAAGACAGCAGCCACAGCGCTGTAAACAACGGTAGACTGGTGGGTAATAAGCCAATGAATAATACAGAAAACAGAGATTGGAGATGGAAACTGTTCTTGAAGTACAGAGAGAGAGAGAGCTAGCTGTGCATGGAGTGTGATTTTAATAGTCGTGGAAGCAAAACAGCAAAATTCATGACGACATTGATCAAATGTGAAGCGCAGTTTGCTGCTTCTTTTGCTGCTGGCTCGGCGAATTTTGGTTGGAGAGACAAAACCTGCAGCTCAGAATCAGCGCAAAAAGACGTAAACACAGTGCGGACCGGACGCATCAGGATCGCTGAGCTCCGACAGCGTGTCCGTCTGCGGGCCGTCGGGCGAGAAAGCCGAGAAAGACAAAGCTGATTCTGATGCGTCGGGTCTGTGTTTACGTCTTTGTGTGGAGTCCGTTGTTACGAGTTCAAATATTGGGGATGGAGACAAGAGAAAAAACCACAATAACAACACTGGTCCGGCCAGGTTAAGTCAAACGATGATTTTAATAGTCACACGCGTGGGAGATGGACACTGTATGCAGACAGCCTCAGATCTCAAAATGGTGGAGCATTAATCAAACTCTTATAGCCTCTGGTGCCCCCACCTTATCATAAAAGCCTAAACATTCACATGCTTTCTCTCACACGGCGCCTAAGCTACGACCTTGGCTCCCCGTTTGTCTGCTCCTGCTGAGATGGGGCAGAAAACTCCAGCATGTTCTCTTCTAATCAGACAAATAAGGCGATGAATCAGTTGAACTAATGCAATAGTTATCCGCTTCTTCTAATTCAGGAGAATAATGCAAACTAAAACTACATAATAATTCACAATCTTTAACTAGGGGTATAACATGGCATAAAATAATATTACAATTTAACACCGTGTACCTGCTCTCATCTGCTGTTTGGTTGTTGTTGAAATGGTTTTGTGAGCTTTAATCTGAGAATCTGGCGTTTCTGGCAAAACACAGTTATATTTAAAAGTCGATTCAGGATTTAATGAATCGATATCGCTTTATTCAAGCTACTCACCTCCCACTTCCACCTGCACTTTCAACTGGACTACGGCCAATCAGAGAGGTCCCGCCCCTGACTATCTCTGATTGGTTTAGTGCAGGGGTGCTCACACTTTTTCCGCATGTGAGCTACTTATAAAATGACCAAGTCAAAATGATCTACCCACTACAAAAATCCAAAACATATACTTATTTATAAATATATTGAGGATTCTTTATATCTACAATGTATATACATGCATAACCGCAATATCCAATATTTCACAACACAATTAACTATGTAAATTTTTTGTCATTACCTGAGTTTACTCTGATGACTTGCACTGAATTGAATCAGCCAGGGATGCATAGTCCGGACAGTAGCTGCTGACGGCCAGGTTTAAGAGAAAAAACCGAGAGCTAAAAATTGGAGTTAACTCGCTGACTAGCTTGTCAGTTTTACTACACTTCGCGCCGCTGTTTGCGCATGCGCAGCGACCTAAGCGTCAGAAAAAATCTGATGTAATCTGACTGGCTTCCCTGTATCAATCAAGTGACGGGATGGATGATAGGCTGGCATCTATTTTTTTTAATGCCATGCGATCTACCAATACTACCTTTGCGATCGACTGGTCGATCGCGATCGACGTATTGAGCACCCCTGGTTTAGTGTGTCTGTTGTTGACCACAGGGAAGGTTGCAGGGGGGTTTTTTTGTTTGTTTTTTGCTACCCGAACAGTTGGTCGCACAGGTGCAACCAAATTTATTTTTTTTTAGTCGCACCACTGAAAAATTTGGTCGTATTTGCGACCAAATTGGTCGCACTCTAGAGCCCTGGGATGCATTGTGTACTTTAACAACAGATGTAGGTTTTAAGTGACTGTCTTAGGACCAGGGAGCTCCAAACATCTTTATATGCAGTCTGTGAGCATGAAATGGTTAAAGAGCTGGGTATGTTTCTGAGGATCTGTAGCAGCTAAAGGAGTGGAGAGCGAGTGTTAATCTGACAGCAACACAGCTCCCGTGGCCTCCCTGTGGTGTTGGTAACTGTTTGACACTGAAAGTCAGAAATGTATATCTCAGCGTTTTCAGCTTGATGGACTTTCATCGTGGTCTAGTGGTCAGAGTAATTAAACAGTTAGCCTTTTGGGCTCCTGAAAATACAGCACTCGTATACACGATGAATTCTGCTGTATCACCAATGAGCTCAGAGGGATGATTGCTGCAGACGGGGCTGTGAGTCCTGTGAAGCTGTTATGTAATTGGAACTGGAACTGGGGTCGTGTTGGGGTTACTAATACGAATCGACGATTAGATTGGTTTTCTAAAGTGTGCGTGTCTTTCTAGGCTGACCTCCTTCGTGATGAAGTCCTTTGGTGGTGCACGGCCGTACATCTACGTGCAGCCCGAGCACATTACAGAAGCCTGGAGGTGGCTGTCTAAACACCAGCGGCCTGATGGCTGCATCAGATCAGTTGGAAAGCTCTTTCACAATGGCATGAAGGTAACAATCACTCTCTTTAAATGGAGCTTTCTTATCAGCAGCTGTTGGTGCTTTAAGTGTTCAGCTTTGGATAAATCTCTCCTGCAAGATAAAAGCACAAAATGAACTCTGTATTAGAAGTGATTTACATAGAAGTTTCAGAGGAGATGGCCTATAGCCTGCAGGCTACACGCGCACACACACGCACAGGAAATATCCTAAACTATCCAATGACTTTCCAGCTTCTCCTAAAGCACCACAGGCCTCATCAGCTGCATGTTTCAGGAGCCTAGCTTTGGTCTGCCTCTGATTTTTGGTGCACAGCAGACACATTTCAGTGTCTTCTGCACAGCAGTAGCAACGTTAGAAAACACAGTTCCAGTCTGGGCGTTTGGCACTGGTGGAAAACCAAAAGTTGAATCCTGTGACTGTAACAGCAGGTTACACAGACCCTGCTGAGTGTTCGAGCTCTCGTGTCACTGGACATGCATGCGCTGCCTCGTGGAGCATCACACCGTTTAAAGGAGCCTCATTTTTGTTTTCTCCGTCACATTTCTGTGGATGATCACATTAAACAGTGTGGTGATAGAGACACATTACAAAAGAATGCTCTGTGGTTGTTTTGTGAGCATACGGTGTTGTCATGTTTCCACAGGGAGGAGTGAGTGACGACGTGTCCCTGACTGCCTACATCACTGCTGCCATGCTGGAGCTTGACGCCAATGTTACAGTAAGTCTCACTTCACTTTTGAAAATCAGGACATTTACCGATTTAAAACAGTTGCTGTAACACGACGGTTTCTCAGCAATACTAATCAGGTGAAACTGGTCGTGTGCATTTCTGTCGACCATCGTAGCTTTAGGTGTAGATGCTAGCGTTAGTGTCTCAGTGTCACATTCAGCCACTGTCATACCGTTCTACATCATGAGATGGTTTATCTTGTATACAGATTAAACCTCAAATTACACTTTTTAAGCTGCTGTATCTGCCCTACAGTTCCTGATTGTCTGCAAGCTGCTTTGCAGCCCAGTTTTAATTCAATTCAATTTTATTTATATAGCGCCAAATCACAACAAAAGTCGCCTCCTCTTCATCCTGTTTCTGTCACATCTGCTCTCTGTGCCGTACGCTGTGTGGAAGAGCAGAGCTAGCAAATGAATGAAAGCTACACGACAGCGGTCCTGAATAACACGCGTGATTTTACTCTGAGCACTTCCTGCAGTCTGTCCCATACGTGTGCTCATGTCTGCCGTGTGACAGGATCCCGTGGTACACAACAGCCTGACCTGTCTGAAGGCTGCAGCGGCTGGCCAGCTCGATAACCTGTACACCACTGCCCTGCTGTCCTACACCTTCACTCTGGCTGGAGACGAGGAGATGAGGAGCAAACTCATCACCCTTCTTCATGAGAAATCGAACACACACGGTGAGGCTGACACTGATCCAACTCTATGATGCAATAAACTTCCTCCCTCTGAGGAAGAACGAGTCTTTGCTTCCTTAACTCAGTAAATGGATCTTTTTGGCTGAAACAAAGAGAGAACGCAGCGTCATCGTCATCTCCCTCGACTTCAGTTAAGTCTAAAACTTGGAAATCATTGTTTGATCCTCGCTTACAAAGAAGTCTTTCATTTTTAAATGTCTGTCTGATGGTTTAATTTTAATGGAGAGAGAAAGAATGTCAACCAAATATCCAGAAAAACACATTACTTACAAGTTATAAATTAAATTGCTGTTATGGAGGGAAATAAGTATTGGATCCACAAGTAAAACATGACTTCGTGCTCGGTGGAGAAAGCCTTGTTGGCGAGCACGGTGATAAGACGTCATGGGGTTTGCACACATCTCAGGACGGATCGTAGTCCACTCCTCTTTACAGGAATCCTTCAGGTGTCTCGGCTGCTGTTTGCTCAGCTTCATCTCCCTCCACAGATTTTCTACAGGACTGAGATCTGGACACTGGCTCCATCTTTAGCCTCTCCTTTGTTACCTTGGTGACATGTTTTGGGTCACTGACGTGCTGCAAGACTCGTCCACAACCCGTCTTCAGTGTTCTGGCTAAAGGAAGGAGTCGGTCCCTCAGTGTGATGAAGCCATGCTGTGGCCTTATAGCATCTTCTCCCAGGCCTGAATTATTTAGATGTTCATTGGCAAACTTAAGTCAGGCTCTGCAAGATTTCATGTCACCATGACATGGTTCTACCAGTGCTGACCTGTGGTCCTAACTGCCTTCAGATCATTGAAAACCCTCCTTCCTCATCCTCGCTCCATGAGGCCAGATGGAGCTCCAGACTGAGGGTGATTGATGGTCGTTTTACATTTTGTATATTTCTGAATAATCGCACCAGTTGACCGTGGCTGATGGTCTGGTAGCTCGTACAGCTTTGTGCAGGTCTGTCCTTGAAGTACTTTAACAGCTCTTTGGTCTTTTTCTGGATTTGTGGTTGATATTCTGACTCTGAATTAAAATGAACTGTCTCCATTTTTATGGTGTTATTTCTTTGTAAGTGTGAAAGCTTAAAAATTGAGCAGGGCATCGTATAATTGTTTGCCTGATAGAAGTGTTTGTGTCGTGTGCTGTGCGTGCTCTCACAGTGCTGCAATAACTGTTGTGAGCATCTGAAGACAGGCTTGTTGAGACAGACAGCAGGAATTAGCCTCTCAGTCGAAACAAGCTACCTTGGGTTAGTCTGCAGTTAGAAAATACTAGAGCTGCCACAAACGATTATTTTGATAGTCGACTAGTCACCGATTATTTTTGCGATTAGTCGACCAATCAGATCATCATCCATTGGACGTAAAACTACAGCTTATTGCACCAGCAGCATCTGCTCTTATATAACTATCATTAGCTTACAGCTTCAAGTGTTTAAGGTGCTAACTAAAAATAAAGACAAGATGATAGTTTATTAAAGTTTAATGAAATCTGCAGATTGTTTCGGTGAAGTTTAATAAACTCCTTGCTATCTAAACTATAACAGGACACTGGAGTAAATTCTCGAGCATCTCACACTTCTGATAATCAGCTGTCTGCTTGACGTTTATTCAGCTGTGTAAAAACTATAACTTTAATCTCAGCCAAACCGATTTACTCAGCAACAAATAAAACACCAAAAAAAGCCAAACAATAACATTTTTAAGTTCTCTAAGTGACTCATATATCATGTTTAACCTGACTAGCGAAAGACGGCGGTGGGTTTGAAAACGATTTGCCGGGAGTCCGGTGTTCTCACGGCTCTAGCTAGCCTCGCCCCCGGCTAGCTATCGAGCTAGTGGGTAACACGTCTCCGAAAACGTCGGAGCGCTTTTGAAAATATGCGGTGTCTTGATAACCTGAGCAGATATTTGAGGTTTACACAGCAACATCCCCGCCTGAAAATATGTTAAACGTTTATTTTGTGACCCAGAAAGAATAATAAGAGTAACATTAAAACTAACTAGCTGCTGCCATTGTTGGAAACTGAGCTGGGCCGCGCTATGAATTCTGGGACACAGCTTCTTCTTCTGTGGTGTTTAACGGCAGCTGGCATCCTTGTACATGCAGTGCTGCCATCTTCTGTTTCAGTCCGTTATTACACTCTTAAATCCTGCTACTTATTCCTGCGGCTTTTGTGATCTTACAAAGCTTCAAACGACGCGTCGACTATTAAATCAGTCGTGATGATTTTGATAGTCGACGTAATCGTCATAAGTCGTGGCAGCCCTAGAAAATACTAACACCTCCAACCTTGTATTAGAAAGGAAAGGCTGTGTTTCTTGAGACATAGTGTGACTGAGCTTTTGTAGATACATTTAGGTGTCATCTGTATAATCGTGAAAGTCTTAAATAGGAGCAGGAACTTGCAGAAACCAGCTTCACCCTAACAGGTTCCTCTTTGGTTCATTGTCACATCTAATCAGACTTTACAAATGTCCGATCCAAAACGAATGCACCGTGGGGTTAGGTTCATTGGTGATGAGTGCCAATGTGGTCGTCTGTTTGTGTGTGTGAGCCGTGTGACAGATGGCGTGCGTACACTGGGATATCTGCAGACGTGTCCTTTATTTGGTCCTTTATTTGTCCTGGCTGGCAGGAGGCACCCGTCACTGGAAGAGAGCAGGGGCTTCTGGGAAAGGCCTGGACTCTCTGGAGGTGGAGATGACCTCCTACGTGCTGCTGGCTCTGCTGTCCGGTCCCTCCATGCCAGGCTTTGACTTGGAGTACTCTTCTGCCATTGTGCGCTGGCTCACTCAGCAGCAGAACCCCTTTGGCGGTTTCTCTTCCACACAGGTCAGTTAGACCACGTTTAACCTTAAAGGAGGGTGAACTCTGAACCTGTGCTAACAACATTTCTAATCCGTCTGTGGCCCCCAGGACACAGTAGTGGCCCTTCAAGCGTTGGCGAAGTATGGTGCTGCCACCTACAGTTCAGAGGTGGGCACTACAGTGACACTGACCTCTTTAGGAGGCTTGAACAAAGAGTTCACCGTGAATCAGGACAACAGGCTGCTGTACCAGGAGAAGAAGCTGAGCGAGGTCCCAGGAGAGTACACGATCAGAGCCGAGGGACAGAACTGCGTACTGACACAGGTACCACACAGATACGTGTGCAGCACACCAAGTACAGAAGTATTTAGTTTTTTAAACAGAGACAAGCAGCTGGAACCATTGTGACAGCTTCCAGCTAAACACACTGTTCATGGTGCTGGCATGACCTGGCATGACCTGGCATGACCTGGTATGACGGCAGACGAATGACTCCAAGCGTTCCTTCTGAGTGTTGTAGTGTGGACAAAGTCTCTGAAACTTTCCTGGTTACAACAGTACATAAGATAACCTACAGCTCTGGAGTATATGTGAAAGCAGGCCTTTGTTAGTGTGTGTTGCACCTGAACAATGTACTCGTACATGTTCAGTGTTCCCAAACGTAAAGCAGGAGGAGCCCAGTATGAACTGGTACATGTCCACTGAGCTCAAATTGGAGAAAACACAGTGAGGTGATCGGTAGATGGGAAGAACAATATTTATTGTTCTAAAAGTATTTTAGCGACTAGTTGTTGATGACGCGACAGCCACGGTCCTTAGTAAAGGCAAGAAACGCCACTGAAGCCTCCACCTGCGGCTGGTGCAGCAGATGGAGACTGGGATGAAGGTAAACATCCAGGCTCAGGTGGAGGAGGGCCGCCGTCAGACTACCAGCGAGATTTAAAGACGTCTGATTGGTAAAAGCTTCCTTTGCAGTGTGTTAATGCGTGACGTGAAGCGTCTGATCTGCTAGTGCTGCCGTGCCGCTCGCCACAGCCTGACTTTGCTGTGTCTCTGCAGATCTCCATGTTTTACAACATCCCCCCTCCTGCAGACTTCTCTGCCTTCAACGTCTCTGCTAACACCATGGCCAAGTGTAACATCAGCAGGCCGCAGCTCATCCTTTTCGTGCATGTCAGGTACTCTGCATGTGTGTCTTGGGTATAATTATCTAAACCCCGAGACAACCTGAGAGCATGAGGATCACAGCACTGTGTGACTTTTTGCAGGTACCAGGGGAGGAGAGAGGAGACCAACATGGTCATCGTCAACATCAAGCTCCTGTCTGGATACGTCCTGGATAAGAGCTCCCTCACACTGGTCAGTTGGCCCGCCGCAGGCGCTGCCAGTCCTGCCACATGGTGTTTGTCCTACAGACTAACTGTTGTGATATGCTGTGTTAGCTGCAGAAGGACCGCTCAGTGAAGCGCGTGGACGTGGAAGAAGGATTCATCAACATCTACTTAGACGGGGTAGGAAGCACGGCCGCTCTGTTTGTATAAAAGCTGGATGACCTCAAAGCATCATTCTCTCTAATGACCAGCAGGGGGCGACTCCCCCGGTTGCGTAAAGAAGTTTGTATAAAAAAACATGGCCGTGCTGCTTCTTTAACACTTTGCTGGTTCATGGCTTCCTGCACTTGGTTTGAATCTTATTGATACAACACGATGTTCATTTGTGTCATTTATACTCGCGTCACAGCTTTAGGGCCCGCCCACCTTTTAATTGACATGTCTCCCTCATCATGTGCCAAATCAAAGCACAAGAAAAGCAATCACAAGACAAAGTGCTGCGTAACAGTGTGTGTGACACGCTGGTGAAATGGTGCTCATAAGCAGGAGCTGGTTGTATTTTGACGTGATGCCCAGCACGCCGTACTGTGACCTCTGAGTTCAGGACGCAGTCAGCCGATGTCATCAGTAGGTAGAGAAAAACTAAACCTACGCAGGTCTTTCAGCCGTCTCTACATTTCTAACATCATTATTACCAAAATCATTTTAGCCACTGAGTCCTAATTATCATGATTACTTCAAGGGTTTCAGTTTGAACTTTTGTGGAAAGTCTTTGGTTTGCTGTAAGGAACATGAGACATGACAGCGGCTGTGAATGTTGTCTGCAGCTGAGGAAGGATGACATGCAGATCTACAGTGTGACACTCGAAGAGGATCAGCCTGTCAGGAACCTGAAACCAGCTGTGGTTAAAGTCTACGATTACTACCAGACGAGTAAGAACCGAAACTCGTGCAGATGCTTCTTTGGAGTTGCCGTCGTTCTGTTCGGTGCTGAAATGTTTTTGCTCTCATTTCAGGTGATGAGGCGGTCACCGACTACACGTCCTCCTGTGCAGAGAGTATGTAACACCTTCATTCACTGCGTCTTTTCATGCTTCAGTGTTTTGTGCAGGACTGACGCACAGACTCAGTTCAGTTTTATTTACAAAGCGCCAAATCAAAGCAGTAGTAGTACAATAATACAGAGAAACAAATCCCAACAATCGTGTTACATCCCTCTGACCAAACACTTGGCAACAGTGGGAAGGAAAAACTCCCTTTTAACAGGAAGTAACCTCCAGCAGAGGCAGGCTCAGGGAGGGGCACCAATCGGATGGGGGGTTGATCACGAGTAGATTAATGGCATCACATTCAACTTCAGCAGAACTGAAGCTGCTGATGGAGCTCATACAGATATTGATTGATTTTTCCTTGCTCTTTTCCATTTTAGGTCGACCTATTTGGCTCATTTTCAGTTTAATATTTCTATTTGTTGGCCCTATTAGAGTAGCTTTGCATAATTTTCAGTTTAAAATAATCCTAATTTATCTTACTGGGCCTTTGTTCAGCTCCCAGTTCTCCCCGTCAGGTTTCCTCTCAGCTTTCTTGTGATTGGCTGTAAATAGGTTTAATGCCAGGTAAGTTGGGCTTTTGTGCTCACAGCCAGAGAAATATGAGCAATGTGCCAAAAACTGCATGTCTGTTTATTTACACAGCGTCACATGACGCGAGCTGGTACAAGAACAGTGTCTGGTTTATCGCATCTTGTCAGCTGTGTGGGGGCTGAACTTTCACTGAGGTTTAACAATTAGGGGTGTGGCTGCTTTGATGGACAGGTGTATGATGTTAGCTCAGTAAATGTAAATGGACTGGTTCTTATTTAGCGCTTTTCTACTCTGAGCACTCAAAGCGCTCTATACAACTAACTCATTCACCCAATCACACAAGCACTTCTAAGCTCTTAAGGTGCTCCCTGTCCAACATTCATACACATTCACACTCGGATGGGTTAGTATCTTCCCACGGATATTTGGCATGCAGACTGGACCAGTCTGGGATCGAACCACTAACCTTCTGGTTAGTGGCTGATCTGCTCTGCCACACAAAACTTCAATCTAAAAATACAGCACTGTGTGCTGGACCATGACTCATTAAATTCACTCAAGTACAGCCACATCAGCACCATCAAGTATGTTTAATAAGATTAACTGACAAATAGGTCCTGCTGTATTTTATTATTACTCAGTTACTCAACAGATACTGGCAGATAATGTGTTTGCAGCTCTATCTGCTCTCTCTCTGTAAACCATGGATATCATAGTCTGTCTTCCATCTTCAGTGTACAGTCTGTAAATCTGAGGGCTGTAGAACAAATATGAATGTATAAAAGCCAACACTGGATCAGTGTTCATGTGGCCATGAAGAAACGATCCACACACTTCATTTGAATACAAAGTGAGTGGAAATGTTTGTGGCTGGTTTCCATGTAAATAACTGTGTTTTCTCTGCAGGTGACACCATCAATGAGCTGTAGAAGTGGTTTCCTGCAAACCTATGCTGGGACAGTTGGAAGGTTCACTGTCAAACTGTTGTTTTTTTCCCCTTGCTTCCATTAAAATACACAAAAAGCAACTTTTTAGCCGTGTATTAAGAGTGACTCTATTTCATGTATTTTTAGTTTTTTCTCAGTGTTAGAGCTGTCATTATGATGGCTGTGTAACAAGCCCGTAATCAGTCAGCGTTAGCGTCCGTACAGCAGTTACTGGTCTGTCTCTCTCAACACTGGAACCTGCTGAAGTGGAGGAAGCAGCCAATCTGTGATAGTCGTTTAATAGAGCTGACACAATCCATACATGAAAATGACACGAGACATACAGGGTACCAATAACAGCATGGTCCGAGTACTAAGAGTGTGTATGAGTGTGTGTGTGACAGGAACCACTTTATGAAGAACACTAGAGTCTAGTGAGTGTGAGGTGGATTACTCGCTGATACATCTCTACCATACCATCTGAAATGTAACTGACAATAAAACTTCTAAAATGATACAAGTAAAAATTGTACTTCTTTCCATACAATACTGTTTGATTTCCATGTTTTCATTCAGGCATCGTCTTCACAGAATGACAGTGATGCGTGCACCTCCTGCTCTCCACAGACGGCATTTAACAGCCTCGCCAGTGTTGAATAGTTTGGTTTGCACGTCCTCGCTGTGCAGGGAAATAAAAGGCAAGTGGGTGGTAGGGACAGAGTATATTAAGGTCTTTTCACTAGTCTTATAATAAGTAAACATATCACTGTCTCAGGCACCACAACTATAAGTAATCATCACTATACCGACACATGAAACCAGCTCCGCATGCTCCTACAAATCAAAGTAGCACTGGAAACCTGCTGATCCCAAACCGACCACGGTGAGATGAGCCACACAAGGCGCTCCATCAAAGCCGAAGGTGCAAGATTGATTTATCCATCCTGGTGCAGGCAGCGGGCCACAGAAAGAGACTGAGCAGGTTTTAGTTTTAAGACAGATGTTCATAATGGAACCAAGGAATCAGCCCATCGCTCCATCGCAGGGGAAATGAGTACGTAATGAAAGAAGAGCCGTCTGTCAGCATGGACAACAAAATCAAATGCCTTGAAACAACTAAATATTGAAAGCAGCGGTACTGCAGTGTAAAAAGCTGTACTCGTTATGACCCATAAAAATGGAACTGTGCCGATTTCAAATGAAAACAAACGAGCTACATAAATGAGCCGGAGGCCACGACGTGTAGCTTCTGGAGTGTAACATGAGAGAATGCAGTGGAGTATAAATACTTCTGACTTGTACTTCAGTACAGCAACTCACTTGATTTTTTTAATTAAACTGGTGAATTCCACCTTAAATCTGCATACAGCTGCTTTCATTCTTTTTATTGTTATCAAGTCTCTCTGTGCCGCTCCCTGATCCTGGATCTACTGAAGTCCTCTTCCTGTTAAAAGGGAGTTCTTCCTCCCTGCAGTCACCAAACGCTGGGATTGTTGGGATTCTCACTCCACTTTGGAACAGATGACTTAATTGATGCTACGTCGAAATAAATATTGAATTAAACTGGTTGAAAGAAAAATAAAACACTTTGTCCAATAGTGTGGTAGCTGATCCCCACCGCTCAGGGTGGTGCCACACCCCCGTGGTGAAGCTCAGAAACAAAGTCAATGCATTCATATAACTGGAGAGGCTGTGCTCTACTCACAGACACGGCATCGACAACAATAACAACAACAACATAGTCAAGGCACAGTTCTGAATTGCATCAGTCCAAAGTGTTGTGTGGTCCTGTGTTGGTGCCATCTGGTAGCTGTTGCTTAGGCTGGCAGTGGTGATGGCTGCTTCCCAGCAGTCATATCAGGTTAGCTAAAGGCTACTTGGCAAACAGAAGATTTACCACTTTGTGCACACAAAGAGATGCAGTTTGCACCTAGAGTTGGCAAAATGACAGCTTGATACAGACACAGTGAGATTCCTGTTCAACATATTCAACAAGTGCACTGAGAACGTGGCAGCTTTGGTGAGACCAGTGTAGCGGTCAATCTCTGAGACTCGAGGTCCCCCAGTGAATGTGATGGACTGACCGCTTCTTCATTACGCAATTAATAATTTAGGAAAGTAGAGACTGTGGATAGCTGATGATGAGGCTTGTTGCCCCTGGCTTACAACAGCACATGGAAAACTTTCAGGGAAAGTCCAGTTTCAAAGCTGTCAAAGGACCGATGAGCGTCTGGATTATGAACGCTTTCTTAAAGAGGACCCATCTCTCTCTGCTTTCAGTTCATCTTCAGTTGGGCAACTTTAGAGCCCCTCGGTTCACCCTCGGTTTCAGCATCCGTCTCTCGAGACCCCCTCCCCTCCCTGAAAGCCCACTACCATTGATTGCAGAACGTCAGGAAGCCTACCACGGGGCAGCGTCCAGTGTTTATGTAACGCCTGTTATGCTCGGGCTTCTTGTGCCTAGAGCAGATGACTGATTGATAAGTCGATCAGTTTGTTATGACGCCGCAAAACTGATTGAAATAATGACTGAATGTATACAAGATGTAACTGTGTACATGAACATGAAGATACAGAAGGCCGGGTCCTCTTTAAGAGGGTTAGGGTTAGCTCAGACTAGCAAAAAGACTGGAAGCAAAGGGACAGAGCTAGCTAGAAAGCGAGACTTTTAAGCTAGCAGCTTGTCTCTTTTTTAGCTTGCTAAGAAAGTTAGCTAGCTTCAGCTAAATACAAAACACAGAGAACCAACAAGATAAAGCAAAGGAAATGACCAGTTTACTATGAAGACTGAGTGGGACAGCCAATGAGATGTACTAAAACCACGACTGGTTTTTACACACATAGCCAGGCTAACATTTCTCAGGGCTTCCAGTCTTCACGCTAAGCTAACGCTGTTGTGGCATTAGCTACATGTTTTAGTCTCACCAGCTCTTGCTAGCTTTGATACACAGTACTGTGTATTGTACTACATTAACTGAAATGCACCAAATCCTGCACAAAGCCTGGTCAACAAGCAACTTGAATACTGACACCTTCCCAACCCTCCACGGGGCAAACTGCTGTGAGAACTGCAGAGTGAACTCGTGAGCGGCTCAAAGTCTAACATCACTTCCAGTTACTTTGGTAAGCCTGTGTGTGGAGATAGGAACAGGGTGGAGCCGTGGGTGTAGCTGTGGATGCTGATTGGCTTAGTGTGATTGGCTCATTGTCTTCAGTGTGAAGCTGAAACGCGCTCCTCTGTGTTTCGCCGTTACAAACGTCCTCTCCAGCTCCGGCTCACTCAGGGGTTACAGTATTTCTCAGGTTACACATTGGAAATGAGATTTTTTTTCAAATATTTCTAAAAATGATTACAGGATTCGATTGAACTATTCCTGTCTAACAAAGTCATGAAAGGAAAACACATTGGCATCGTGTGATTTGGCAATTTTCTCTACAAGTAAAAAAGAAATAAAGGAACAAAAAATACAAAAGTTCAACAAACAGTTAACTATAAGATCTCCATTTGGCAATATAGAAAGGCTTTGTAATAAAGTCTTTGACAGGTTTACATTTGGTTTATATACAGACGTGTGTGCGTGCGCACGTTTCCTCCCTTTTTAAATCCAGACAGAATCACATAGAGTGGAGGTGGAAACAAGTACACGGTCAAATCAAAGATGTTAGATTCAAAAGTAAAACAGGAAGGCGAGCCGTCGGAGGACAGGAAACAGGAAGAGTCTGTGATGGGAGCGTCCCCGCCAAAGCCGCCGGCTTGTCCCAGCGCTCTTCTTAGTTCAGGAACTGCGTGTACCCCTCCGCTCCCGTGACGATCACGTCCATCCAGATCCTCATGGCCTCGGCCGACGGGGCCACCACGTAATAGAGGCGGTCGTGGGTCTTGACGCAGAAGGTCAGCGAGGGGTTGGGGCTCTGGAGGACACCGGGACAAAAAACAAGAGAGACGGGAAATGTCCAGTTAACAAAGAGCTAACCATCAGCATGCAGCGAGTCACCGCCGCTCTCAAGGCTCCTTCAGGTCTCTTCTGTAAGGTCCAACGACCGATTCAGGTTTATGCAACATCACTGTATGTTTTTATTGGACTGGATTTGTACCTCATTTCTGCCTCAAAAGAAGACGCCAAACACAGAACAAAGCTATTTAAACGCAGCACGACCCTCAGGTGGACGGATGCTGAGGGTACAGACAGGGAACAGAATTTGGTACAGACAAGAGCAGACCAGGACACAGGAGGCGGGAGCATGATGGCTCCCCTCACCCCAACCTGGTTTTGCTGGTTTTCTTCCTGTTAAAGGGAAGCTCTTCCTTCCCACTGTCACAGAGTGCGTGCTGCTCGCCTGATTGTTGGGGTTTCTCTGCCACGAGCCATCACTGACGATCAGCTACTGTGCAGTGCAGCTCGACCCACGTGTCTCGCTCTGGTGCTGAGCTCATTTCCTGTACGAGCTTCAGAACCAGCAGCTGTTGGGTTACGCGCTGTAGGCTCTCTTTTTCTTTTAAACACCAAACGAGTGCCTGTCCGTTGACTGAGCTGCCAGAATCCCTCGCTCTGTGTAGCCAAAAAGCCTCTCCTAGGAGCTGGGAAGAAGACCCGCAGGACCGAGCCGAGCAGGTGGAGCAGCATGGTGGAGGTGGGTTGCAGAGCAGCTTGCAGTTGCACAGCTTAAATGAAACACTCATTATGTTGAGGCACTCGGACTGTGGGCCGAGGCTGTGATGCTACACGGGCAAAAAAACTGTTTGCCAGTATTAGAGCCGTCTAACATCAGCTCCACACCAACAATCCAGTGTTTCCAAACAGCTGCTACGTATAGCTATTTAAAATCCACTCGTTCCTGCCCGGCTGCTCGGCTTGGCCAATTTGGTGATTTTTGTAACTTCCCAGTTGGAACACCGAGTGCCCTCTGGTGGACAAACTAGGCAACACCAACACTCATAACATTTCCCCGTCTCTACTTTCCCCCGTGGGCCAAAATAAATGCAGATACTGACAGATGGGCCAATGGATCAGCTAACACATCCATGTCAGATGAAAAGTCTCCACACACTTCAGGCACCTTTGGTTCCACACTGACACTAAAGATAATGCAGGGTAAGAGAAACACATGAAGTAAATGGTAAATGGCCTGTATTTATATAGCGCTTTACTAGTCCCTAAGGACCCCAAAGCGCTTTACATATCCAGTCATCCACACATTCACACACTGGTGATGGCAGCTACATTGTAGCCACAGCCACCCTGGGGCGCACTGACAGAGGCGAGGCTGCCGGACACTGGCGCCACCGGACCCTCTGACCACCACCAGTAGGCAACGGGTGAAGTGTCTTGCCCAAGGACACAACGACCGAGACTGTCCAAGCCGGGGCTCGAACCGGCAACCTTCCGATTACAAGGCGAACTCCCAACTCTTGAGCCACGATCGCCCCATGCTGTTATGCTGTATGCTGTTAGTTTACTATTAAAATACTAATAAATTGCTGTTAATTAAAACAGACCCACGTTCTCCTTCTGACATGGTAACATCAGCTCTTTGTGCCGCTGCTAAGAGCAGCAGACTCTAAAGTTTCCCTCTGTAACGCCACATTGGAAGTGACAAGTCGAATCAAAGTTCCAGAGTCGATCAGAGCCCCGCAGTCAGAGCGTGGTGTACTGCGACAGCCCGTCAAACACAGCAGCTCGGCTTTATGTCGCAGATAAATAAAGTGACAAGATGTGGAGGCTCAAGACGAGCAGCAAGAAACATGAGCGGAGAGACACCTACGGCTGCGTCAGGCGTTTGTGAACAGAGGAATCAGACACTCACAGGCAGCACTTCTTAATAAATACAGCCTGGATGTATTCTGTGAAGCATATGAATGAGGAAGCGCTCGAAACACTCCACTGGTCTGTACTGGGATCACTGGGACAGACACAGGGAAGGATTAGTTAGGGTGCGACTCTGTCACTGAGGGTGTCAGCACAATAGAACTACATCCCCCGGCGCACACGGCGGCCGAGGTCAGGCGGGCGAGCACAAAGCGAGGATGCACATGCTGCTTATGTTCAGTGTGACAGGAGGAGGAGACGTGAAGGAAAGAAGGATGAGACTTAAAGATTTGTACCTTAGTGGCGCTGCGCAGGTGATCGTAGTAAACCTCCTCTATCGCCTGGAAGTAGATCACTCCCTTCAGCTTGGTCTCGTGTTTGTCTGCAGGACAGAAATGAGGCTTTGGTCAGAAACTCAAACGTTTGCACTTTCCCAGGCTGGCACGGAGGACAGGGAAGACCCACGGCACGCTGAAAGGGATCAAACTTTGACCAGAGTACAATTAGAGTGATGGATGGAAAAGGACAAGCACGGTGCCCCCCCCACCTCTGTTTTTAAGCCAGTGGTGCTCTCATTGTATTTTCACACTTGACTGCATTCTTACGCTACTCTGGTACATGGTTGCAGTTTGTTTCATCAGCCACTGCAGAACTGCAGTCAGGAACCGGTGGGGAACTCAACAGCCCCTCTCTACCTCCAGGCACAAACACTCCACGAGCCAACTTAAAGAGTAGTAGGTAGAGACGCCGCGCTTCATTTCGAGGAACGGCGCTTTGCCTTTAACGCGCTGCTATTATCTGCTAACGACCTCTTTAGCATTCAAACAGCCCTGCATTTGCATCTCATCAGGCTGCATCTAAACTAGCCAACGACCCGCTGCTGCTGCTGGTGGAGGCTGGTTAATGCGAATTAGCGTCGCTTGTGACTTCTGCACGTCACCTCTAGTTAAATGCTGTTCAAGGTCAAGAGAAGAGGGCGAGAGGTGCATCTCAATCAGCTCCTCAGAGAGCGTGGCGCCGAGTGCATTTTAACTACTGCCAAAGTAATCTCCGTACACCACCTCGCCCTGGCTCGCTTTCAACAAGGTACGCTTTAGGCAGCTTTAAGCGGAACCTTCTGAGCACTTCAAAGGCCGTCAGCGAGCGTCCCCGAGCTCGCCACTCAAATGACACCAGCCTGCAAGGTGCACGCAGATCTGCTCCAAGCCTGGAGGACGCATGCTCTCTCACTCGTTGCTGCTCTCACTCACAGCGTTGCTGCTTCGCTCTGCTTTCCACATCATCTCAGTTTCCACTGGTGACTGAACATGAAAATCATCCAGAAGAGCAAATGAGAAGAGCTGAGAGTGAAACGCAGGCGGAGGTTATTTTGTCACCGTGTTAGGTTTGTGCTTTCAGCATCACTGAGGACACAAACATCCATCCCCTCGGACTGAGTGATGAAAGCTTCAGAGCACTTACACTGAAGAACCCAGACACATCAGGGGTTTGTTTCCCTACAGAGCGCTTTTCCACAGGCAGGTGTGCTCTCAGGGTCGGGGCCACGTTAGGTACCGCGAGTTGAGCCTCAGGTGTGAAGTTTATGGTTTCCCTGGGTCTTTTCCCGTGTGTCATACAGAAATCTTCTTTTTTTGGTTTTATTCTGTTGTATTTAAAGGCCGGTGCATGAAAATACTGTCAGACACAAACCGACTGATGTAAAACAGGTTGGGGACCGCTTCTTCTGTTCATTTGACTTTGTCAGGTGTTAAACTGGGACAGACAGACAAAGAGCGCCACGCTAACACAGCAGACGCGGACACCTCGGCTCTTACCAACATAGTAGGAGAACGTCCTTTTGAGGCGGTCGAACACGAACCAGCGTTTCTTCCACGACTTGATCTTGCCTCCCATCTTCACCAGGTAGCCCTTGCACATCTTCTCGGTGAGGATGACGTGATAGCACGTCTCCACGCTGTGACCTGACGACTCGATGTGCGAGCGCAGATCAAACTCCTCCTTCCTGATGGGCAGGTAGCGAGTCATAGGACGGGCCTGCGTGGACAGACATGGGCAGAGGAGTCACTGATACGGACGATGCAGACGCAGAACCTGCTGCAGGTCTGAGGATGCAGACATGAACACATAAAAACACAGTAAGACAGAAACGTCTCTGCACCAAGCTGCCAGTCACAGTCTGATCAACAACCTTCTTAACCTCCTCCACCTGTCTGTGGACGGCCTGATAACGAGGCGCCCACATCAGGCATAAATCACACGCTTCATTTTCAAAGTCAGGTTTATGCCACATGTTTTAATGTCTATGAAAATGCAGAAGGTTACTCATCGTGCACTCTTTGCCTGGCTGCAGCTGGTCTCTGTGCCACAAAGACCAGCTGCTGCTCACGCAGGACAGATGTTGAATAAAGGACTTAACCCTGTTTGGTCACTCGTGTGCGCTCCACGATCCTTCAACCATTATTCTGACACAGTATGAAAAACGACATTTAAAAGCAAAGGCTGCTCCGTCACAGTGGGAAACATCAGCAGGTCACTCTGATGTTTCCGACCATGAAGCTGAACCTGGTGCTTTCACAGGCTCACCTGTGGAGACCTTTCACGTCTTTACAGACTTTTAGCATTTTGTGTTAACATGGATTCAACTGTTGGCACACGGCGGTAAAGAACAAGCTTTAAATGTTGGAGCACGCGTTCACGTTTGTGTTGCATGTCGATGGACAGTATTTATGGCCACACAGGGTTTACATCATAAATGCACGTGGGGTGGTTTTGTTACGAGCACGGCCATATTTATGTGCCGCCAGCCGTCCGTGGCGCCGCCACACCCGCCCGTCGAGTCACTTTGCACGTTTCCGCCACACGGACTCGATTACATCTGCTTTCACTGACCTGAGAGAAGTTCTTGGCCCTCATCTTGACTTCCTTCTCCACCAGCTGCTGCCGGTGGAAAGTTTCATCCTGCAGCCTCTTCTCGGCCTCCTCCCTCCTCCGCCTCTCCTCCTCGAGCATCTGCCGGCGAGCCAGGCTCTCCCGTTCCTAGCGGACAGCGCTTTCATTAAATATTTTTTTTGATCTGTGGAAGGGTTTGGCAGAGCGCACATGTTCGCTCTTCATACATTTATGTACAGGGTGTCCTGCTGGGAGCTGCCCACAACCTGGAGCTGCTGACCACCGCGCAGCTTCCATTCTTTAAACACAAAACTCTGATATTTGGAGGCGTAATGATCGGCAGACACACACAATGCATCGACGCAAACACTGCAGTACTACGACTGCGTGGAAGCCGTTTGGAGGGTGAGAAACAAAGGCGCTCACTGTTTTGCTCTGTGTGAGATTTCCTAATTGGATGGGGCTCGCAGTCAGACTCAGTGAGAGCAGAAGATAATGGATGGGATCATCTGAGGTGCTTCATCGAGGCACAAAAACAAAATGTGCAAAGTCCAATAAAATAATTAGCAGCTCTGCGCTGCTGTCAGGAACTTTTGATTTTTTTAAGAAATGCGAGTTCAATTCAGCGTTATCGACGGGGGCGCTGCGAGAACTCATCGCTCAGCGAGTATGGATTCGGGACAATCAGCTAACGCTGCAGCACTTGCGACGCTGCTTCTTACCCGCGATTCGATAAGTCTGGCTTTCTCCAGCTGCGCCTCCTTCAGCATCTTCTCCATCTCCTCGATCTTCAGGGCGTCCACACCTCCGACGCTGCCATCAAACACGACATTAGTTACTACACAAAGTCTCACAGCAATAAGTCGACAAATACAAAATAAAAGCATCTAAAGCCCAAGAAAGACATGAAAACGCTTAATGAGGTCACGCTGCAGCATTAATCACATCAGTGGAACGATCCTCTCCATCACAGCTTCAATCCCATTAAACTCTTCATAATGTGAGCAAACCAGTGTGAGCACGCTGTGCTGAGGACTGTTGCAGTGCAGCTCGACCACACTCAAAGATGGCCTGCAAACTAGCCCACTGTGGACAAAGACTCACAGGGGGAGTCTGAAGATTAGCAGCCCACTGTGTGTGTGTGTGTGTGTGTGTGTCTCAATTTAGCATTTCAATCAAGCTTTATCTACTCAGCGCCAAATCACAACAACAGTTGCCTCAAGGTGCTTTATATTGTACAGTAGACCCTACAATAACACATACAGAGAAAACCCAACAATCACATGACCCCCTATGAGCAGCACTTTGGCGACAGTGGGAAGGAAAAACTCCCTTTTAACAGGAAGAAACCTCCAGCAGAACCAGGCTCAGGGAGGGGCGGGGCCATCTGCTGACAAAGCCACGCCGTGGATATGCTCACATTTTTGTAACAATAACTTTCATTTCAAAAAATAACCAGAAGCATGAAGAATGCTTTTTATTATCGCACAGATCTGGAGGCAGCTGTGTTCAGTGGAACAGATGTGAGGAACCAGCCGAAACATGTTCACCAACGACTCTGACATCAGACGTGATGGTGCAGCTGGTGTGTCAGGAGCTGGCGTCTCAACACTGAACCAGGCCACGGCCAACAAACCCAGAGTGTGTTCACATCAGCTACACACAAACATTAACATAGAACCCCATAATCCACTGTGTGTGCGTCATACCCGCTCATGTTGTCAGGCGAGCAGGCCGAGTTGTTCCCGGTGGACACGCTGGTGTCCATGCTGTCCGAGCTCTCCAGGCTCAGGGTGTCGTACGGCTGCTCCCCGGCCGACGGGGGCTGATGGTGCAGGATGGAGTGGTGAACCAGAGGAGGGGGGCCCAAGGAAGTGTGGCTCAGCGCGGGGCTGTAGGCCATGATGGGTGAGTAGGAGGGAGACGGGGAGGACGAGGTTACGAGGTGGGGCTGGGAGCCGTGGAGGGCCTCCCACTGGCACTGAGCCTCCGCTGCTGCTCTTTGCTTGAGCTCGGCCAGACGGCGGCGCTGCTCTTCGATCACCTGCTGACCTGGAGGGGGGAGGGGGACACGGTGAGCGTTTGAGGTCTGCAGACGGAACAATGACTCGAGTGCGAGCAGGCCCGTTTGTTCCTGCAGAAAACAAAGAGCTGGCTGTGAAGGACATCATCACTCAACACGTAAAGGAGACTAGCACCAGCCCACAACCTGCAACACCAGATTCATGCACCACACATACAAGTATGTGCTCTCTCAGTAATAACAAGCTTGAGGAAAACTACAAAAACCCACAAAGTTGAAGCAAAAGTGTCCGTCCAACATCCGACATTTGGAATGAAGCCGCTGCGCAGCTCGTAACACATCTGGCTCCAAACCAGGAGCTCGCTGAACACTGAACATGCAAAATTGATTCTCCAGCAGCACGAAGGTTCATGGAAGATTGATGGAGGAAGAAAGAGGATTCAATGTTACAGACAAAGAAAAAGATGAAAAGAAAGAGGCGTTAATGACACACCAGAGAGGATGAAGAGGGAGGGGAGGGCTGGCTGGAGACAGGGTCTGAAACGAACCGCAGCCACGTGTCGAGTCCTGTTAAATGTTACCTTTGATGGATAAATCAACAGCAGCTAGCTGTCAGAGTGCCTCTCATTTGAGATCAGCCTCCAATTCTCTTCTTTGGACGCAGCCAGGCTGCTTCGTTTACGAGGCTAAAGCTCCATCTTTGCGTCCCCATCGGCAGACGCAGACAGCAGTACCTTTGTGACAAACAGCTGATTTCAGACCCTGCCTGTGATTTACAGAGAGCAGCTGAGCAAACGCAGACGGCGTCTGCGCAGCCGAACGCAGAGAGCGGGAGAAGTGTGCGACCCCTGGACGCGCTGCTCCATCTACCTGCTGAGCTTCCCTCTACGGCACTCTGTCTGGAGGTCTGGGGCTCTGTGGTGCAGCAGTCACAGACACAACATAGGCAGACGTGAGAAAAGCTGACAAATGTGACCAGCTCCGCTTTGCAGCCCCGCAGCCGTGGGTGGCAGCCAGCCGAGCTACAAACACCAGACTGCTTTGCTCTGATCCATTTAGTCACACGGCACTGACGCATTAGGAGCACTGATGCCCCACACACACACACACACACACACACACACACACACACACACACACACACGCACACACACACACACACAGACACAGACACACAGACACACACACACAGACACACACACACACACACACACACACACACACACACACACACACACACACACACACACACACACACACACACAGACACAGCTGAGTGAGGAAAAGCTAGCTTACAAACAGCAAGTTAGCGAGAACCTGAGGAAGAAGCACAGACGCCTGGTACACACCAGGCTGTCTGCTGCTCACCAGCACAGCTACAGCTTACTTTTGATACGAGCTTATTTTCATATTATCATCAGTGTTAATATTATTAATGTTATCGTTATGTACTGTTATGCAGTGAGAGCACACTTGGAAAATATAAGACAAATACAAAACTAACGAGTCAGCATTAGGGCTGCTCGATTATGGCAAAAATGATAATCACGATTATTTTCACTGAAATTGAGATCTCGATTATTTGACGATATTTATTTAACCCTTTAAGACCTACTATAGAACCAAGTCCGCCAGAGCTTATATTATTTTTTTTACATGCTGTAGTGCCATTTGTGGGAGCATTTCAAGTTGCTATACATCAATACAACTGTTATAGCCCATATTTTAATAATATGTATGCATTAAGTCCATAGTAATTACATAAATTGCAAAAGTGCAATAAACTACAAAAAATATTGAAAATCGCTTTTGTTTTGTTTACATATATTTCTACTTGGAGAAATTTAAGAGGTTTATCCCTCAAAACTTTAAATACAATAAAGTTGCAAAAAATAGTTTACAACAACAGGAAATTTATTTTGAGTGTCTTCATAGTTTTATTTTGGAGATACAGCAATTTTTATATACTGCAGGAAAAACAAAAAACAATCCTATGATGCAAATTTGCAAAGAAAACAGCAGGTGCATCATTTCACTGTGGGAAGTGTTACGAACAGCTGATCGGATCGGCAAAGCGTGTTTCTGGAATATTATGTTTTTGTTCCTGCAAGCGCTTTTTATGCAATTTTTGCAAAGCTTTATGTGGAAGGAAACCGTGACCGAGGACAAGCTGATGGCATCAGATGTAAGTACAACTCCTCCGGTTTCATATGCAAAACAAATTATTGCGCTAGCTTACACGGTTCAGGTTCTACAGGGATTTAAAAATAGTTACACAACACGGAGCGTGCTGCTCTGACCGGCTTTAAAGGGTTAACAATGACTTTAAAAAATAATATAACATAGTGTGCAACACCACTGAAGTTTTTTTTTACCTCTTTTCAACCAACAGCAGTCACTCTCCTCTCCAAATAACTCCTGCTTAGCTTTCCGAGCTTCCCTCGGGTCCTCTTAATCAGCGGTCTCCAACCTTTTTTGTGCCACAGACCGGTTTATGCCCGACAATATTTTCACGGACCGGCCTTTAAGGTGTCGCGGATAAATGAGGGAGGGGCTAATAATCGGCTCAGTCATTTTTAATGATCGTTGAAAGCCCAGATCGTAATCGTGATTAAAATTCGATTAATTGAGCAGCCCTAGTCAGCATGTAACAACACAGCAAAGCTCGCATCTGTCCAGGGTCACAGAAACCTTCAGCTTTGATCTGAAGTTTGTCCACGACCGAGGAGCAAAGTCACAGCTGTACAGGACACAAAGCTGCTGCTGCCTCCTTAATGAAACCACACTAACGCACAGCACAGAACAACATATACAAACTGCTTCTCTCTGTCTCAGATTGAATCTGCAAACATGCAGGAGGTCCAGACTCCAACACTGGGAACCAGTGACCTGGACAATAAGACACATGCAGATACAGTGGCTTGCAAAAGTATTGCATTCTTGAACTTTGCCACATTCTGTCACATTACAGCCACAAACATGAATCAACGTTATTGGAATTCCAGGTGAAAGACCAACACAAAGTGGTGCACACGTGAGAAGTGCAACCAAAATCAGACATGACTCCAAACATTTGTTACAAATAAATAACTGCAAAGTGGGGTGTGTGTAATTATTCAGCTCTGAGTCAATACTTTGTAGAACCAGCTTTTGCTGCAGTTCCAGCTGCCAGTCTTTTAGGGTCTGTCTCTACCAGCTTTGCACATCTACAGACTGAATCTTTGCCCATTCTTCTTTGCATCAGTCAGATTAGATGGGCAGCGTTTGTGAACAGCAGTTTTCAGATCTTGCCACAGATTCTGGATTGGATTTAGATCTGGACTTTGACTGGGCCAGTCTAACACATGGATATGTTTTGTTTTAAACCATCCCAGTGTTGCCCTGGCTTTATGTTCAGGGTCGTTGTCCTGCTGGAAGGTGAAGCTCCGCCCCAGTCTCAAGTCTTTTGCAGACTCCAACAGGTTTTCTTACAAGCTTGCTCTGTGTTTGGCTCCATCCATCGTCCCATCAACTCTGACCAGCTTCCCTGTCCCTGCTGAAGAGAAGCCCCCCCAGAGCATGATGCTGCCACCACCATGTCTGACAGTGGGGATGGTGTGTTCAGAGTGATGTGCAGTGTTAGTTTTCCACACACAGAGTTTTGCATTTTGGTCTCATCTGACCAGAGCAGCTTCTTGCACATGTTTGCTGTGTCCCCCACATGGCTCGTGGCAAACTGCAAACGGGACTTCTTATGGTTTTCTGTTAACAATGGCTTGCTTCTTGCCACTCTTCCATAAAGGACAACTTTGTGCAGTGCACGACTAATAGTTGTCCTGTGGACAGATTCCCCACCTGAGCTGTAGATCTCTGCAGCTCGTCCAGAGTCACCATGGGCCTCTTGGCTGCATTTCTGATCAGCGCGCTCCTTGTTCAGCCTGTGAGTTTAGGTGGACGGCCTTGTCTTGGTAGGTTTACAGTTGTGCCATACTCCTTCCATTTCTGAATGATGGCTTGAACAGTGCTCTGTGGGATGTTCAAGGCTTGGGAAATCTTTGTGTAGCCTAAGCCTGCTTTGAATGTCTCAGTAACTTTATCCCTGACCTGTC